>NW_007223664.1:555685-639260 GCF_000164805.1 Carlito syrichta | reverse complement strand
ATATATATATATATATATATATATTTAGACATATGAAATATGTCTAATGAGGGCTTCCATTTGTACACTTGCCCCAATCCACACAAATATTACAGGTAGACTTGGTTAACACCCACAGTAAGACAAACCATCTTCCTCATTCAAATCCTCCCCTTATTCCCTACGACTTAGTAAGTTCTCTAGAACTTTACCCAACTCCAGGGAAAGTTAAGCATTAGGGAATTCCAAGTTAACAGATTTTTCCATCCATAACCATTATAAAATTCTAACTCCAGAATGCACCATCCACATTGGATCTGTGCTCTAGGGGGCGCTATTCACATAGACTAATACTCCATGTGGGCCAATCCCTGGATTTGACCACTCATTCTCTTTTTAAAAAATCTCTTTTACAGTTTGTATTTATTATTCTTATTTTAGAGATGAGGTCTTGCTGTGTTGCCTAGGCTGGTCTTGAACTCCTGGACTCAACCTCCCAAAGTGCTGTGGTTACAGGCATGAGTCATCGTGCCCAGCCCATCCTCTTTTTGATTATCCATTTTTGCTGTTTGCATTAGCCTGGTAACTTCCCTCCCCCTGTTTGTCCAACTCATCTATAAAGCCTCCTTGCCATCTTTATAATGTATCCATTATTCATTCCTAAGTTATTGTCTATACAAGGGGGACTCCCAAAAAACCCCAAAATTTATTTATAAAAAATTGTGTATTTAATCTTACATGTTTAAACTTGAGTCACCTTCAAAGTCCTCTCCATTTTGATGCAATACAACTATTGAGATGCTTTTTCCACTGCTCAGAACAGTTTTTGAACTTGTCAATTTTGATGCCTTTTAGTGCTTCTGCCGTTTGTTGTTTCACCTCTTCCATATTGGCAAAATGTTTCCCTTTTAGGACTTTTTTCATCTAGAGAAACAAGAAGAAAGTCTCTCAGGGTGAGACAACGTGAAGAGGGAGGGTGGCACATGGGGATCATGCCATCTTTAATCAAAAACTGCTGAACACTCAGCACGGTGTGGGCAGGTGTGCTTGTAAATGGGCAAATGCCTTGAAAGAATCTCCAAAAAAAATTCACTGAAGCTGAATACAGCCTCTCATCACAATGCTTGCTGGCACACTGATGCCAATACTCACCTAGCAGGGCAAAGCCTACACCACAAGGGGCCTGCCCTCCAGAAAATAATTCCAGGTTTTTTGGGTGCCCCTCATATTACACAAGTTAACTGCAAGAAGTCCCCAACATATGAACGAGTTCCGTTCTGAGAGCGCATTTGTAAGTCCAACGTGTTTTAAATCCAACAGTCAGCCTAGGTACCCAACTAACACAATTTTCTCTACAGTACTGTATGTATTTAACAGGCTATCCTGACACCTGGTGGAGAGAAATAATACATAAAAAACTTAGGTGTGTGCCTTTAATGTTCATAACTTGAAGGTTTGTATGGAGGGGACTTACTGTATTGTTAAGACTCCCCAGTTCATGAGACTGTTATATATCTGAAAGGAGAAATTGTGTCTCATATATTATAAATTTATTAAACTCCTACCAGGCGTCAGAAATGTGTTAGATGCTGGAAAGTCAAAGCAAATTATGACCCTGTCCTCTCAGGAAATCTTGAGGGAATGCAAAGCTGTGACCAGGCAGTTGCTGTAACATATGGTAAGAGTTCAGGCCATGGAAGAATACGATCTTAAGGAAGAAACAAAGGGGGTGTCTAACTGGTCTTGGAAGGCTAGGGAAGGCTTTCTAGAAAAAAATGGCATCTAAGTGGAAACCAGAAAGATGAGCAGAGTGATTGAGAAGTAATATCTAAATTTCTCAGAGATTATTGACATATCTTCATCATTCCTGCTTCAAATAATTACAGGAGAGACTCTCAGCTCAGCATTAACAGCACAGCAAGTTTATTTTTAGATTAAATGTACACATTTTCATACCTTCAACGGGTATTCTTTTGTAAAAACAAAGTGGATAGAAACTTGGGTTAGGCAATTAAAGTAAAGCCTATTTGTATCTATAGAAGCCCTTCATAAGCCTTGTTTACATTCAGAGCTCATAAGATCTTATAAATGTCGATCACTTAAATGTTTGTACAATGATTCCTCTGTTATCTGATTAAATTTTTGCAAAATCATTGATTCATTCAAGTACTGAATGCCCTTGAGGAATTTATAGGGAAATGAAATAATAAACATGTGAGACACTGTGCTGGATACTTTCTCCTACATAAGCTCACTTCAAAAAGGCAAAAGCGATGCACAGGTTCTAGTCTAATGACAGCCATTTTCCATGCTCTTCTGTTGGACAGTAGGCAGTATTTCTAGTGCAGACTTTTCCTCTGCTCTCCCTACTGTTGACTAGAAGTTCTAAGGAGTACTAGCTTTTTAAAAGGATATTCCACTTGTCTGTTTTATTTGTGTTACAGGTTGAGCATCCCTTATTCAAAAATCAGAAATTGAAATGCTCCAAAATCTGAAACCGCTTTTTTTGAGTCAGTGTCTTACTCTGTCACCCAGGCTAGAACACAGTGGCACAATCCTGGCTCGCCACAGCCTTGATCTCCTGGGCTCGAGTGATCCTTCCACCTAAGCCTCCCAAGTTGTTGGGACTACAGGCGTGCACCACCACACCTGGCTAATTTTTTGATTTTTTTGTTGAGAAGAGGGCTTACTGTGTTGCCCAGGCTGGTCTGAAATTCCTGGGCTCAAGCAATCTGCTGGCCTCGGCCTCCCAAAGTGCTGAGATTACAGGCATGAGCCACCACACTCAGCCAAAAATCAAACATTTTGAGCACTGACTTGAGATAGTGACATCTTTGCTTTTTGACAGTTCAACATCCACAAACCTTGTTATATGTACAAAATATTAACACTACTGGATAAAATTACCTCCGGTCTATATGTGCAAGGTATATATGAAACATAAATGCGTTTTGTGTTTAGACTTGGATCCCTTCCCCAAATTATCTCATTAAGTATATAAAGATATTCCAACATCTGGAAAAAGTCCAATATCTAAAACACTTCTGGTCACAGATGTTTCAGATAGGAGACAGTCAACCTCTACTAGAAATGAAAACCATTGACACTGCATTTGAATTAACCCTCTGCCCCACTGTGACTTCTCAGAGTAGCATCTTGTTCACTGTTGAGTCCCTGTTGCTCTGCTCTATACCTGGCTTATGTTGGTGCTCACTGAGTGTTGATGACATAAATTTGTACAATAAAATTCTTGAAAGCTATTCACCTGAAAAGCCATTCAAGGTTAGCTACTTGGTTTTGCTTGTTTGTTTGTTTGTTTGTTTGTTTGTAGACAGTGTCTCACTCTGTCACCTGGGCTGGAGTGCAGTAATGTGGATGATCACAGCTCACTGCAGCCTTGACTTCTTGGGCTTAAGCCATCCTCTTGCCTCAGGTTGCTGAGTAGCTAGGACTACAGGTGTGAACCACCACACCCAGTTGTTTTGGTTTTGTTTTTTTGAAGATGCATGGTCTTACTATGTTGCCCAGGCTGGAAAGTTTAACTACATGTGTTTAGAACCAATGAAAATATTCTGGTGGAATAAGGAAACAATACACAGGGTTGAATAGTTTGAGTACCCCTCATTCTCTTCTAAATGACAAATGGGTGTCGCTGCTCCCCGAGGGGAAGTGAAGGAGGAAAAGGCCCTGATTGAATTGTGGTCCGGGGAGCAAGCCTGGGCTTCTGCCTCAGTGCTGGCCTTAGCCTAGGCCAAGCCGGCTGGCACATGGGCTTTCTCTAGAGCTTGCCATCAGTGGGTCTCGAGCCAACAGTCTGAGCCACAGAGACTGGGTTGGAACCGCCACAGAGCACTTGGCCCTGTTTTGCTCTCATTAACCAGGTCAGAATTGCTGGCTGCTGATGCTGTCAGATGGGGTGAATCAGGTCTGTGGGGATGTTTGACATCATAGGGGCCCTCTTCTTCTAATCAGCTTGTTTTAGTAGAGCTCCTTTGTATAAACACATCAGCTGAAAGAAGAGTTCTGAAATAAAGACTGTTACATAATGATTTTATGAATAACGTACAGCTCCCTAAAATCAGTCTTTTTCTGTTACATTTTCTAACCAGGTTTTAGAAGTGAGACAATTTTAGATTCTTATAGTAAGAACAGATTTAGAAACCTTCAAAAGGTGTGACGCATTTGAAGGCAAAATACAGATGGACAAGGAACGGTGCCGCTTATTAATACGTCCAGTCGGATGATGGGCACTGAAATATATATGAACCAAGGTAAGTATGTCAAATGGCACACAAAAGGCTAATTAGGTAAAGGAGAAAGTGTAGGTGATAGACTTCTCATTTTCTAGCTTTTAAAAACTAAGGTAACTTAATTTCTGGCATTACTCTAAAATGCAGGGCTTTGGGCCACATTTACTTGGCTCCGAGGGAGTTTTCAACTATTGAAGCAGAGCAGACAAGGCCTCGGACATCTCCAGGGTCATGAACATTCTATGGTGCTGACTGGGTTTGGAACTTAATTATTTAAATGTTTCCAGACTCAAATGACTGATGAGCTAACATCTTTTTAATTCAGACTTTCACAGAGCAAGCTATAAGACGGGCCATGATAAACTAATATTCACTTAAAGTTCCATGCCGTGTATTTTATTTCAGTGCCCACATTTTAAATTGCAAATTAAAAATTTTATCCAAATGTCAAGGGAACATTAGTTCTAGTATCTAGTAAAAGCTTTCATGAAGAAGAGTAAAGTTTGTTTTATTGTTGTTTTTAAAGAGAGAAAAAAATGCTGTTCGAATTTTTTTAAAGTTACCAGAATGTTCTACTTAATTTAGCCTTCCAAAGATAAACACACAGATGAATCATTATATGCTGATGGTACTATTTTAAAACTAATCCTGTAACCTTTTCCTACTCCCTTTCTGTCTCCTGAGTGGGTGGGTTATAGGCAGACTTACTTAGGGAAAAGTTTGCTTCTGTCAGACTTCTTTTTACGTTTTCCTGTGATTCAAACTATTTCTGTTATAAGCAATATCTACTGGAGAACCCTTAAAATATTTCTTTGAAGGATAAGAGAATGCTTGAGAATGATTCAGTTTGTAGAGATTCTATAAACTTAGGTAATTTGCTCATCATCAAGCTTATTAAGTAATTTAACTACCTCAGATAAATTATAGATATTTTATAGAACTAACCACATGTTAAATGAATCTTGATCTTCAGTCCAGCAAAACTGGCCATGGAAAGCACTTTGCTTGTCCCCAGCAAGACAGCTCTGTGAATTCCTCTGTTCCGCTTTTTTTTTTATGTCAGGGTCTTACTTCTGGATTACAACTCACAGCAGCCTCAACCTCCTGGGCTCAGATGATCCTTTTGCCTCAGCCTCTGAGTAGCTGGGAATATAGGCACACATGACCATGCCTGGCTAATTTTTTTTTTTTTTTGTAGCAACAAGGTCTTGCTATGTTCCCAGACTGGTCTCGAACTCCTGAACTCAAGCAATACTCCCACCTTGGGCTCCCAAAGTGCTAGGATTACAGATACGAGCCACTGCGCCTGGCCCTCCTTGTGTCTTTTGAGCATATGTTCTGTTTTCCAAGTTGGGAGTGGCTGACTAGGCTGGTTATCCTCTCTCAGAAGATTTATTTCTTGGAGGTTATATATTCTCATTGCTGCACTTCATGAGGAAGGAGACTGTTACTTGTCTTTGTATCTCCAACCAGTGTTTCTGAGTGGATAATATTGTCGGTTTCGGCAAGCTAGTGTTTTTGGAAATACTCGAATTCTAAATGAGAATCACAGCATCCAACTCCTGGCTGTTGCTAGCATTCAGCAATACTCGCTGTCCGTCCTGGCTCTCGGCCTGCCTGCCCTCGGCCTGCCTGCCCTCGGCCTGCCTGCCCTCGGCCTGCCTGCCCTCGGCCTGCCTGCCCTCGGCCTGCCTGCCCTCGGCCTGCCTGCCCTCGGCCTGCCTGCCCTCGGCCTGTGTCTAGTCTACAGCCCCACTGCTGCCAGCACAGCTCTCCTGCTGTCCTGCCTGCCATGTTTCTGCTCCGAGTATCCGTATCAAGGTCACATTGTTCTGCTCTATACTCTAGATCTTTCTGCTCATGGCATTTATTTTTCCCCCTCTGTGTTCTCACTCTCCATACTGTGGAAGGGAACATTCTCTCAGGAAAACCTACTGGAGGGGAAGAACAGGAATGATTTCCTGGAAGAGAAGACAGTGCTCACCCTAGCCTCTGAGAAGCAGAAGAAATGCCACTTGTGAGCCACTTGCTGCCCCTTCCTTTAAGGAGCATGGAGGAGGTCTAGGGTATCTTGGTGGATTTGCTTCTTCACCTTGAGTAGCTGTACCGAAACAATACTGGTTTCCATGTAAGTGGTGAAGTCTTCTTGAATTTTCATAGAATGGTTAAATCTGATTTCTTTCATTCAAGGTGAATAGCATGCTCTACCCATAGACCTTCCTAAAAATAAAATGAAATCCCTACTCCCTCCAATCCACATACCAAATGTGGGCATGCCAGGTTGTTGTAAGATATATTGCATGTGTCATCTTTGCAGAGTTTGGTTGTAATTTTTCCGGGAGTCTGGGATTCCTTTTCTGCTGTTTTTCCTTATGGAGGGCCATTTATAAAGAGGTTAGGGGGACATCATTCTCCCATTCGCCCTCCATAACACAGTTGTGGTTTTGCTAAAAGGTTTTTAAGGTCTTTATTCAGCGTTGGTCTAACCACTTTTGGCGTTAGCCTCTGAGCTTGCTAGACCTAGGTTCTTGAATGCCATATAGGGTTAGATTCTTGGAACCCCCCCAAGTCCATGACATTGGCATTCTTTATAATTCCTCTACTCTTTTCTCCTACTAAATATTCTTATATTACCTGCTTAAATCCCACTATGGGTGCCTTCCTGCCATATGTCATATTTCCTACCTTTTACCCAACATGCAAAACCTCAGGTGATTTAAGAAGCAGCAGTGGGGACGTGAGCATGTTTCCGGGGAAAGGGAACTTTTATTAAGATAACTTGATGATGTAGTTTCTTAAAACCGTGATGAAGGGATAGGTTGACTAATGGCCCCTCAAACAGGTTCATACCCTAATTCCCAGAACCTGTGAATATGTGAATTTACGTGGCAAAAGGAAGTTTGCAGATGTGATTAAGTTAAGAATGTTGAATTTGGGGAATGACCCTGGATTATTCAGCTGAGTTTACTGTAATCACAGGGTCCTTATAAGACAGAGACAAGAAGGTCAAAAGAGGGAGTACAGCCCTGTGGACACATTGGCTTCAGCCCTCTAAGACTTACTGTGGATTTCTGACCCAGAACTGTCAGAATATATTTAGGTGGTTTAAAGTCACTAAATTTGTGATAATTTGTTACAGCCGCAACAGGAAACTAATACGCAACAGGAAACTAATACGGATGAAAAGACAATGGGAAAATGCAAACACAGAAGATATGTGAACTAGGTAGAGAAAGCAGCTGTAGTGTGGCTAATTACTTCTCTAAGAACAACCACAGGTCCTCCCCTGCCTGGCCCCTTTCCTTGCTGCTATGCTAAAGCCTGGTTAAACCTTGATTGCTATCTAGCACTTTTGTTGGCTTTGTCCTTCATATCATATTCAAATATTTATCTCACTCTTTTTTTTTTTCTTTTAATTGACTTCCAGGAATTTTCTGTAACCACCTTAGAGGAAATCACTAGACCTTACATTCCTCAAAGACTGTAGTTCTAACAAGTCTTTCCAGAGCCATTTAGAAGACTGGTGTTGATACTTATTGTTGCCAAGTTTAGTGGTGTGAATAGTAAGCACAGTAGATAAGTCCTTTGTAATTAAACTTAGATAGGACCTCACCCCAGATGCCTTTAGGACAATGCTGGTAGTGGGAGGCATCTGAGAACTTAGTCCCCAGTTAAATGTCAGGCCTTCATTGATTACCTTCTGTGTTTTCAGCACTTTGCTCTAGGTGCCCTGGGAAGATATGAAAGATTTGGGTCACCTCCATTTCTTTCTTCAATGAATGCCTAGATAAGAAGATAAGAGCAGAGTGGTGAAAGACAATTAGCCTCCCAATTAATCTGAAAGCTAAGTGTTAATACTCCCCGCCCCCCATGTTTTTAAAAAATTAATAGATGGCAAGTGTGCTTTTGTAGGAGGAAACTTAACTTTAATTGGGCTAGTTAGAAAGATCAAGCTGAAATTGATGAGTGAAATTATTATTTTTAGGATTTTCCTTTTGGTGAAATGTGAAATGGCCAACAGTAAGAATGGGCCCTATGTAGACTATAGTGTTTGTTGATTCATCCATCTCTTATCTGGTCAAATATTCACTCTAAAAATAGTTGTTGAGCACTCAGTAGTGTTCTAGGAGCTTTGAGGAACACTGACCAGATTCCTGCTTCTTTCATGACCGCATATTGTAGTGGAGGCAGTCGATACATGTTTGATAAGACATAAATCAAGTTTATAAACATCTTATTACTAAAGAAATGTTTAGCAATTTAAATTTAAGTCACTCAGAGCGTAGAATACCTTGCTTGATGAATCCCAAAGTGGTAGCCCAGGTAAAACTTTTCTTGGTGCCAAATGGTGTTTCCCTTGCCAACCTGTAGAAATGGCTCATTAAGATTCAGCCTAGACCTTCCCCCTTTCTATGCTGCACAGGTAGTCAAGACATACCACCCTTCTTTATAGACGCATGAGTCTGGAAGGGATTTGAGAGGTCATTGGTTCATTCCGCTGACTTGGGCCCAGATGTTTTCGGGAGCCAGGCAGGACATGTAGGTGTGTGAAGCTCAGTGTGAGATGACTTGGAGTGGTGGGGACATTGGCAAACTCAGAACATATGCCTTATCTAAAACTTTCAGGATCTGGCCTTGCCAGATGATCATGTTAGTGGGCTAGATTTGATTAAATTGTCAGTTGGCAGTCCTTGATTGCTCATGTGAGAAAAAAAATAGTTTGACCCTTTCTTAAAGTCTGCTATGGAGAATCACCTTTGTGAGTATGGGAGACAGGCTGCCCCAAATCAGGCCTTCACGAGCCTCCCAGCCATGTCAGTGCAGGAGAATTTGCTATCTTGCTAAGATGAATACCCATCACACTTTCAATTAACCAGTGGCTTGCGGAGAGAACTTCTTCAGGCTGATATTTCTAAAGCAGCTTCTCCCAGCCAGGTTTTTCCTTTGTTTATTGGTTTTGTAACAGTAGACTTATTCATAAGGAACCGTAACTGCCCTTTAAGCAACAGGCAACCATTTTGGTGGATCAATAGGGCCAGGACCTCTTTTTTGCCACTTACTCAGCACCAAATCAGACTGATGCCTTCCTCTACATTCCGGAGACCTGGTCGTATTGCTGCCGACTCAATAATTTTTTGAGCATTGGCCATAATAAATAAAGTATATGTAAAGTTCCTGAAAACTATTTTTAAAAATCCTGGAAGTGATAAATAGATTGAGCTGGATAATGGTAAGCATATATCATTCTGCCTTGATTTATAGACTTATAATTTAGTCTTCCTTCAGAAATAATTGTTAAATACAGTGATCTCCTGGAATTTAGAAAGAAGCTTGTATCTCAATGCTCTTTGCAAGCAGAAATTCTACCATGTTTATCTTCGTACTGAGACTTTTGAATGCCATTGAAGGCAAAGAGGTTTCTTTTTTTTTTTTTTGCCAAGGTAAAAGATTAGCTTTAAATGTTTTATTAGTCAAATTGAGACAGAAGCCTGCGACTTTAAAAGACATTATTCTTTCACATTAAAATTAGGAGTTCAACCAAATTAGATTTTATAAAAAGAAGTTGGGTCCATACAATGGGTCTTGCCAGTCCTGATAAATACTGTAGAATATAGAGTTTGCCAATGTCCCCACCACTCCAAGTCATCTCACACTGAGCTTCACACACCTACATGTCCTGCCTGGCTCCCGAAAATGAAGACACTACAATAAAAAAAAAAAATACCCGAGTTTGAATCCAGATCTACCATGTGTAAATCTTGAAGCAAGTTTCTTAATCTCTCCAAGCCTTAGTTTCTTCATCCATAATGGGGATAATAATAGTACCAAACTTAATCTGATTATTAGGGTTAAGTGAGATTATACATAAGAAAACAGGCACAGGGCCTGGTAAATAGTCAAAGCCCAAAAAATGAGAGCTGCTATTGTGATCCCTGGCGTGAGGTTCAGAAACAAGTGTCAGCTCTGGGTTACAAGACTGAGAGAGAAGGAAGAAAGCCCATCAATGGTGCCCCTAAGTCAGAATCATCTTGAAAAGGCCCTCTTGGACCTTAGATCTGCACAGGCTGTTAGTCAAAGTGTTTGATGAATTGATTCTCACTGTCACTGCCCTGGCTTCCTGTGCCATGTTTTTGTAGGACTGGGCCAATGTTGAGCTTCCTTCTGGGATGGAGGGAGGAGGGGAGTGGACGTGCCTTCAGTTTTGTGCAGAAATACAATTCTGGGCCCAAGGCACATTAAGCTGGTGCCTAAAAAGCCCATTCAGAGGTCAGAATTTGCTTCTTAGGGCACCCTCAGGTTTATTGGTTTTAGTAGAACCATCTCTCTGTGACTTGGCGGTTTCATTTTCTGCCTTTCCCTGAGATGAGCTTTTTCGTTTTCCAGCCACCAGTCCATCCACTTTGAGATTCATTGCTAAGTCCTGTTCATGTGAACTCCTGGGTCCCTGATGGCCCTTTGTTCTGGCTCATTCTTTTGCATTGTTACTGTAAGAGAAATACATTCCTGAATTTTCATCTTGGTGACTAAAGGGGGATTTCTCTGTTTCGGATCACCTCCCTGGGCACACATCTGGAAACTTGTCTTCTTCATACAATAGTAGTGGTAATAGCAACAGACTTAATAAGTGCCCAAAAGGTTCAAGGCAAAAGGGAGGAGGGTTCAAAACCATTTTAAAATCAACTTTTCCTCAAATCCCCACATGAACATTAGTTCTATGTAAATTGTAAGAGTTATAGCATAAAGGATGGGGGTGGGGGAGGTCAGGTGAAATAAGTGTGGGAAACTCTTGGTAGATCACTTTAAGAAATAAGGGTTGCCGGGTGTGGTGGCTCAAGCCTGTAGTCCCAGCACTTTGGGAGGCCGAGGTGAGAGGATTGCCTGGGCAACTTGACAAGACCTTGTCTCCACAATAAAGAAAAAATTAGCTAGGCATGGTGGTGTGTGCCTGTAGTTCCAGCTACTTGGAAGGCTAAAGTGGAAGGATCACCTGAGCCCAGCACACCGAGGCTGCAGTGGCTATGAGTGTGCCACTGCACTCCAGCCTGGGTGACAGAGTGAGACTCTGACTCAAATAAATAAATAAATAAATAAGGGTTCATGAAGGAGAGGTAGTTCACAGCCATGATCTCGCTTCTGAGAAACTGGGATGTGGGATCTGCTGAGAGTGAAGGAGGAAGGTGAGAGAGGGGGCAGGTGAGGGGGAAATTTGCAGGAGGACTTGAGGTGACTCAGTGAGGAAATTGGGAGAAGACAAATGGAGAACTGTGGAGTGCTTAGAAGGCAAAGCCGAGATTGGTTGCCCCCAACTTATCATGTTGCTAATTGTCTTTTGGTTTTGAAACCTTACACAATGATACCCAGCTTGTGAGTAAAATTAGGACTCTAACCCAGGTCATCTGATATTTTATTCCCATGCTCTAGAATAATAAGGGTAATGCTATTCTCTCGGTCTTTATAACCCAGAAAAAATATAATAACCAGAAACATAAAGAATTTTACTCATGTTGATTTTTTAAAAATTCCTTAAATAAAATGTTGGTAGTAATTCTATTTCATGTGATGGTGAGTAAAAGTTGAATAATGAAAGTTTCATATGCTTTCAGTTTGTTAGGAAAGATTTCGTAGAGAAGGTGAGACTGATGTAATTTCTTGAATGAAGGAAGGAAAATAATTTAGTGATTGAGTTGGAGAATAAATGTGCCAGGAGTTCAGGGTCAACAGAGAGAGGAAGATGTGTAGACCTCATCTGTGGTAATAGCAGTAGACCCTAAAAGAAAATAAATAAAAAGGTTACACAGAGTGGAGTCAGGAGAGCAAATAGAACTTTGAAGGAGGTCAAGGCTGTGGTGAGCCATGATTGTGTCACTGCATTCCAGCCTGGGTGACAGAGTGAGATCTGGCCCAAAAAATAAATAGATAAATAAAAATAAAAAACTTGGACAACCACACAGGTCCACTCCCACCGTGGGAGCTTTTCTGTCTTCTCAATAAATTCTGCTTTCAAAAACAAAAAAACTTTAAAGGTCATGATCAAGGTGAAATAAAGAATATTTCAAAAATAACAAGTTTATTTTTAAATATAATTCCTAAGGAGAAATTTTTAATACAATTCCTAAGGATAAAAATTTATTAATTTTTAAATAAGGACAATAACTGAGTGTGCATCATTTTAAAAAAATTATATTGATCTAACCATTCAAGAATATTTTAATATTTTATTTTAAAGATATGGGGTACAATTCAGTATTAGGTATACAAGTGGACATTGTATAGGTAGAGTTTGGGCCTCCCTTTGGTCCCCACTCTGCCTAGTTTGAGATGAGGTACCCTTTTTGATGTTACGTGCTCCCCCCCACCATCCTGGCAGTATCCCACTACTGCCAATCCCTTTCTTATAGTATTGTCGTAAATGTTCACGTCCACTTATGATAAGAAAATGTGGTACTCAGTTCTTTGTTTCTGTGATAAATTACTGAATTCATTCAAGTTGCTGCGAAGTCCAGAATGTTTGTCTTTCTTTATGGTTGTGTAATATTCATTATGCATATGTATCACTTTTTTTTACCCAGTCCAGTTTTGATGGGCAGCATAGTTGGTTCCATGTTTTTGCTATTGTGAAATAGCATGTGCAGGTACCTTTTTGGCATAATGATTTGAGTTTCTCCGGATATATTCCTAGTAGGGGAATTGCTGGGTCATAAGGAAGGTCAACTTCCAGTTCTTTTAGAAATTGCCACACTGTTTTCCATAGAGGTTGAACTAGTTTGCATTCTCACCAGCAATGTAGAAACATTCCTTTTTTTTCTGCTTCCTCACCAGCATTTGTTGTTGTTTGTTTTATTAATGATGGCAATTCTTACTAGGGTTAGGTGGTAGCTCAGTGTGGTTTTGATTTGCATTTCTCTGATGATTAACTGAGCACTTTTTTATGTCTTTTCTTTAGAAAAGTGTCTATTCATGTCTTTTGCTCACTTTTTAATGGGACTGTTTTTTTCCTTTTGGCATGTTTGAGTTCCTTGTAGATCCTGGGTGTTAGACCTTTATCAGATATTCAGTTGGCAAATATTTCTTCCCATTCTGTAGACTGTCTCTCTGCTCTCTTGATGGTTTTTTTTTTCATTGCAAAAACTTTTCAGTTTGATGAAGCCCACTTGTCTATCTTATCTCTTATGGCATGGACAGCTGGGGTTTTGATCAGGAATTGGTTGCCTACTCTGATTTCTGTAAGGGTGTCTCCTGCATTTTCTAAGGTTCTTATAGTTTGAGGTTTTACTTTTAGGTCTTTGATCCATTTAGAGTTGATTTTTATGTATGGTGATAGGTAGGGGTCTTGTTTTAATCTTCTGCATGTGGTTATCCAGTTTTCCCAGCACCATTTACTGAATAGCTTTCTCCCTCTCCCCAGTGGTTGTTGGTGGAGGCTTTGTCGAAGATGACTTGGTTAAGAAGTTGGGGTTAGCCGGGCTCGGTTGCTCAGCCTGTAATTCCGCGCTTTGGGAGGCTAAGGTAAGTGGATTGCCTGAGCCCGGAGGTTCGAGACCCGCCTGGGCAACTTGGCAAGACCTCATCAAAAAAATTAACCGGGCGTGGTAGCACGCGCCTGTAGTTCCAGCTACTTGGAAGGCTGAGGCAGAAGGATCGCTAGAGCCCAGCAGGTCGAGGCTGCGGTGGCCAGGAGCGGCCACTGCACTCCAGTCTGGGTGACAGAGTGAGACTCCAACTCAAAAAAAAAAAAAAATGAATAAGTTGGGGTTTTGCTTCTGGAATCTCTATCTTGTTTCATTGGTCCATATGCCTGTTCTTTTATCAATATCAGGCTATTTTGGATTATTACCCGTATAGTAAAGTTCAAAGTTTGGAAGTGTGATGCCTCCTGCTTTGTTTCTTTTGCTAGGGATTGTTTTGGATCTGGTTCTCAATGAGTTTGTTTAGATGCCTGATTTTAATGACAGTTAGAGTAGGAAAAGATATCTCATTGAAGAAGTGCCTCCTTGACTGAGTTTGCTAAACCATAGTTCATTCCCACCAACTTTTCATTTATAATTCAGTTGAAATTCAGCTAGTAAATTGTTTTCTCCCCTGTTGTCCTTGGTTATTCTTGAAAACTAATCAATGTGTCTTGCATCTTTATATTTTAGCAAATGAGTTGAAAATCCACAGAGAATCTTTATTCCAAAGCTTTTAAAACCAGTTTAAGAATTTAGTTTCCTAACTTGTGTAAATTTCACCATATGGAACTACTTACAGCATGTTTCAAATCTGACATAAAAAAATGAAGGTGCTGTGAAAATCTGTACATTAAATGTTACTATAGCCTAACGATTTCTTATTTTTCGTATAAAAACAAATGTTAATAGAAGTGTAATATTTTATTTCCGCACAATAGTAGATCACTTTGCACCCTTTGGTGTATAGGTAATCCATTTCCTAGGAATTGGTCTAAGTATACAATTTTTTTCTTTTTTTTAGTGGTTGCTTTTATTTTTTAAAAACATATGTAACCATAAATTTGCCTTTTAATTTAAAAATACTTAAATTGTGCTTATCCAGTTTCGCCTCTTTTTATAAATTGTTTTAATGATGAAATTATTGTTTCATAATCAACAGTTATTTAAACATATTAATACATTTTATCAGCTTCTTACTCACTATTGTTTTTTCATCCTGTACCTTTTCTCTGGGTTTCCATTACATCTTACTAAAGTACATCATAAGTAATTTTTGGTTTCTGTAGCTATGAACATATTAATGTTTCATTGATGAATGGTAGTATAGCTGAATATAAAATTCAAGGTCGACAGTTACTTTCTTTCAGTATCTTATCTTCTGGCATCTGTAATTGTTAATGAGAAGTCTATGCTGGTCTAAATGTCGTGAGTCTTTCTTTCATTTCCAAGACTTCCCACTAGTTATCTTCCATATACATCTATTTTTGACTCATATCTACCTGTTTTTATTCCATATTTGCCCATTTGTTTTTGATAGATGCCATGCCTTCACTTATATCTTTGATAAAAATACCTTTTTTTCCCTTTGAGTTGGAGTCTCACTCTGTTGCCCAGGCTGGAGTGCAGTGGCACACTCACGAACATCCTAGCATCAACCTGCTGGGCTCAGGCAATCCTTCTGCCTCAGCCTTCCAAGTAGCTGGAACTATGCCCATGCCGCTGGGAACTGGCGCATGCTACTATGCCCAGCTAATTTTTGATTTATTGTAGTGACAAGGTCTTGCCAAGTTGCCCAGGCTGGTCTCGAACCCACGAGCTCAGGCAATCCACTCACTTCAGCCTCCCAAAGTGCTGGGATTACAGGCTGAGCCACCAAGCCTAGCCAACATACTTATTTTTAAAAATCTCTACTAGGCTTTTCCATAATATTGATGTCATCAAGATTGAAATCATGTTTTATTGGTTATTTTATTTACTTGCTTTTTTTAGTGTTAGCAGGCTTAAACTATTTTGGAATTCAGTTTGTGCATTCATTTTGAGTGGAAGGTCTTTTTGTTTGCTTCTTTGGTTGTTTTTTATTTTTAATTATTATGGAAACTCAATAGTTGTACATATTTATGGGTTAATCTGATACTTTGATACATGCATACAATGTGTAATGATCAAATCAGCTTAAATGGGATATCCATCACCTCAAGCATTTGCCATTTATTTGTGTTAGGAACATTCTAATTCCACTCTTTTAAGTTACTTGAAATATATGATACATTATTAACTATAGTTACCCTATAGTTAATAATACACTAGCTTCTTTGGCTTTGTTTTTACTCTCTCTCTCCCTCTCTAATAGTCTTATGGTTTTGAAGTCACCTCCACCATGTCCCACTGATCCATGACATCTTGGAGTTCCTGCTCTATTTTGAGGGGATATTGCCAAGCCAGCATTTAGGGAGCCAGCATGAAGCTCAGTTACTTATTGATTATGAGTATTATCCTCCCCCTGCTCATCAAGGCTTTATAAAAATCATGGCTCCTGGAAATGTGTAACAACCATTTTGTTTTCCGGCCTTATTTACTGAGTCAGGGCTCTCCATTCAAGCAGAACCTGGGTTTAACCCAGAGTTCCCTCAGGAATTATTTTAAATCTATCACAACATGGCCTTGGGCACAGCAGACCATGACAGAAGTGTCATCCACTGTCTTGAGCTTTTGGTTCCTTTCTCATTCATGGAAATGGTTCTCTAGCTTTTGGGGCCCAGCTGTGACTTACATATTTAATATTTTATCTGTCATTGCTATGTGTTTGGAGAAGTGGGTTGGTGTCCAAGCATGGACTCACCAAACCACTTTGATCAAAAATCCATACATGTCAGAAGACTATTTCTGATGGATATCACTTCATTCAGATCTAGATCCCAGGCAATCCAAGTGTGTGGAAAAGTTTCATGGCCTCTGCATTAAGATGGTATTAAAAATGGTAAGTGTGAATAGCAGACATCATCCAAAGACCTTGACTAGAGAAGAGAAGCAAATTTAACAAGTAATTCAAGCTATCCCTTCCCACAACTTACAGCAGAAATCCCAAAAGGAGAGTGGTTAAGCGTAATATAAAACATAGGCATGTCAAATAAGCATTGTCCTAAAACCCAGAGTGTAGAACATTAGATACCTGTCTAAAGTTTCTTTGCCCAGATCTTCCTGGAAATTTCTGTTGCTAAACTTCCTCCTGTGAGTTTTTTATTGTTGTTGTTGTTGTTACTAGTTCAGGGATTTGGGTTAGTACTTTGGAGACATTTTGCTCACCAAAACTATCTGTATTCGATAGCTGTTCTTGTAAAAGCAGTGGCCGAAATGTTTTCAGAACAGATTCTACTGGAATCTGTTCCAAGATGAACGGGGAGCAAGCTTTCTTACTGGTAGTCAATATTGCAGCACTTCTGTATTTCTTTGGATGAAACAAAGAGTGAAAAGGTTGAGGTGGTCAGATAGGCTGATCTGGGTGTCCAAGAAATCTGCTGAACCAAGCAATAGAATTACTTGGGCAATTCACTCTTAATTTTACATCCTAAGGAACAGAGTCTGACTTTGTAGGGAAGGATCCCAATCAGTCCGCTAAAGCCCAAACCATGTTATTTTTAGCCTGTGATTCTGAAGTTGCTTTGCCCCTTACAGAGGTGTTTCTACTTTTGTTCTCCACATCTATTTGAACTGACCTTAGTCCCCCGGGCTCAGATTTCAGTCAGAAAAGTTGGAGCATTATTGTCACTGGTTCCTCCCTCTGTCCCTGACAAGTGAGAGCATCTCATAGGAAAGTTAAGAAGTCATGGGAAAGAGGCCGAACTTCTCTAGGAAGCCAAGACATTCTCTTTCTTGAAATTGAGAGGGACAGTTGCTAATAGAGTTTTCTGGAGAACAATGTGGTAAAGCTGTGCTTGGTGATGCCCATGAAGGCACAGGACACCAAGGCAGACTTGCTGTTGCTACCTCAGCTGGAAGGCCTGAAGTTCCAAACATCTTACGCCAATCTCAGGCAAACACTCTCTTAACAAATTTGGACAATGAGGGTGGTAGCCTTTGTCTGAAGGTGGAATAGCACTGAGGTACTTGGATGCAGGTGCTCCAAACTGCCATTAGCCCTCAAACAAGTTCGTCTATTCTAAGCAAGCTGAGAAGTATGGGAAGCTAAATAAAAACTCAAAATAAATCCACATTTAGAAACATAATGTAGAATATTAGACTTATTGATGGTGCCACTGTCACACAGTATTTCTGGGGCAATTAGAAAGGACCTTATGAACATTTTATATTCAAGTATTTCCCAGCTAGAGCATATTACTTGTGGAAGTGAGTTAAGTCAAGGGAGGGATGGATTCTCCCTTGGGCCTGAGGAAAGTGGTCCACTTACTGTGCTTTTTTCACTGTTGCCTTGCCTTCCTCTGAAGATGAGTAGGGACAGAGGAGAGACATTGGCAGGACCAGTGGCCAGAACCAGAAGACAGGAAGCAGATACATCCATGGCAATGTATGCAGTTTTTAAACAGAGCCAGATTTATAACAGACACTCAACATTAATTTCCTGATTTCTAGACATCTGTCTGTGTTGCCCATCCATTGTTTATCTCTTGCAACATCAGTAGAGAGGTTCGAGTACTTAGCAGGTGAGGGAAGGAGGTAGTAAGTTTCTGAATACATAAGGGGATCTTGTGGCAAAACAGAGTTAAGGATTATTTTCTGCCATTTTATTTTATTTTTTATTTCATTGTAAATTGACAAATTATTTTTATTTATGGGGTATGATGTGATGTTAAGATATATGTATGCAATGTGGGATGATTAAATCCAGCTAATTAACGTATTCATCACCACACATCCTTATCATCTACTATTTTAAATTGCAAAAATGTACTGAAAGACCATATAATCCTTCATCTAAAACTCTTGGGGTCAGTTGTGTTTCAGAATTCAGATTTTTTACTTTAGAAAGGTAATATAAAATACTACACACACACACACACACACACACACACACACACATACACACACATATATGACTATCCTCAGCAGAGTGTGGGCAGATTCTTAAAACCTATAACTTTAAAATTTCTGTAGCAAAATATGATTTTTTAAAAAATGTAATAAGTAAAGATTTTAAGTAGCATCATATCACTTCAGGTCAGGTAATAACATCAAGTGGGTTTTGTAACCAAACTTAAAAGTTTTAGAACTTTCTGGATTTTAGAATTGTGTATAAGAGATTGTGGATTTTATATAAATTAAGGAGTGTTGGAACCCAGTCAGTAGTTATGAGAAAAAGTATGTTTTGAATGACCAGTAAAACAGGTTTTTGGAACATAATCCATTTGTCATGAGGGAACTAACTGTATTAATAAAAATAACTGAGAGTCACATTTTGAACTGTGGACAATATGTTCATATTAGGCACTGTGCACTGTCAATAGATGACACTTCTTTACTCCTGACCGAAATCTCAGACCTGATGACGTATCTTCTCTCTCTTTTATCTTTCTTATTTCCCTGTTATCTACTCTTTTTTTTCTCAAAAATAGTTAGTTTGCCCTAGATTTTGAGCTGATGACACTCACTCTGGGTAGTTGGCAGGTCTTAATCAGGGCAAGTAGATGAGGTGAAGAAGCCACAGTGATTTCAGTCTTATGGAATCCAAGCAATTTTTTAAAAATCATGAATGTTTTTAAAAAATTCATAAAGTAATATATCCTTAAAATTGTGTGACAGAATTAAAATAACAGAGATAAAAACCTCAAAGTAAAAATCAGTGAAATATTCAGCTATTCTTTGAGGAAAACATTTCTGAACTATTCCTGATATCATAAATGAAATATTTTGCTTAAACCATGAAAGAACTTCAAATCTATAAGAAAAACCTGAAGTTACCTTAAAAAACAAGCCTACTTAAACGTAGAAGATGTTAAAATGGGAAACTAGATTATAAATAATTTGTAAGTAGTTTGTCAATAGGAATTCCAGTGGCATAAAGAAATGCTTAATAAATGAATTGCTTTTCAGATTTAGCAACCTTGGGGGTAAGATAACACTAAGAACTGTTTTTTAAAAACCAGTCAAAATAAAAAAATCTGGAGAGCCTACCTGTACTGAGGATTCATTTTTTGAGGTTAAATGAGGTCATTAAACATCTTTTTTACTATATCTGAGAAAATGCAGAAAACAGTTGTGCTGTCCCCAGAATCTAACGTCGCCACAGCCACAAGGCCTGGCGTGTTTCTTTAGCACTCTGCTCATCCCTGTATCCTGACGGCACAAGCAGTTTTTGGTGTCTCTGAGGGTCATCTTTACATTGCCAAATTAAAGAAAAGAAGTGAAATGGTTTTCCTGTGTCAGTCAGTGCATTTTTCTTGATCTTCCGATTTCTTGACTGAAGATTTTAACTTACTATAGATTCCCCTTGACCTCCTTGACAATGATTCCTTGACATTTAGTGAAAATAGTTTGAATTTCTGTGTTAGGATAGAGTAGGCAGAAATTCTGATCAGAAATAGGAAAACTAGTCATGATGAAAACATAACCAAATTTGAATGGCAATACTCAGCTCTTAGTATGTATTTAGAACAGAGATATTAAAGATAGTCCTTATTTTTCAGTGTTTTATCTGCTGCTCCCTTCCTCCCTTCCCTCAACAACCAAAACACTTTAAAATTGAAAAGTTGCCCAGTCATTCAGTGATGTCTGAGATAAAGGCTGAGCCATATTTAGGCTAACCCCAAGGATAGGATAATGTATTGTGTTTTAAAGATTCCCCTTCACCTTTTCATAATCTGTGCCTCTTCCTGCTCCTGTTTGCCCTGGCATCTTTTGGAAGTCACTGTGTTTTGCATAGCATGTGCACTTTTTTCCTGAAATGTGCAGCACACTCAACATTGCAGTGATTTTTTTTTTTGCCTCCTTTGCTTAGAACAGAGGTGGAAACCCCAGGGGATTCAAGTACCCACTTGATAGGCTCAGTCTCTCTTAATCAGCCTGTAATGGAGCTAATGGCTGTTTGTCATCCTTGGAGATATAAATTTCCTGGCGGTGTCTCCTGCAGACAGTGCATGAAGTATGCTCAGTGTGCCAGCAAGAGCTGATAAGCAGCAGCAGGGCAGGGTGCCTCGTGAGCCAGCAGAGCCAGGGCTTCCCGGCTGCCAGGCTACGGAACGCGCCTCGCCACTCCTGAGACATGGACAACGTCGGTAGGTGAAACAAGCATGAATTCCTCATCGCTGCTGGCTTTCTTTGCAGCCTGCATCCTTTGCTGCTGGAGGTTTGCCTATGTGTTGCTCTCGTTCTGCGCTGAAAATGTTTGAGACTGGGAGGCATGATAGATGTTAGCCCCGGTGCATTGTCCACAAGGCAATTAGTGTTCACTTTGAAGTTTAAGAATTGGGAACGCAATGATCATTCGGGATTCACCTTTTGCAAAGACTACACTATTAGTCTTTATTGAGGCGGCAGCAAGTGTAGTGCTTGATCCTTTTGTGTTCAGAACAGTGGGTGGAAAATGCATATAGTTAATGAAAAAACTATTACTAAGGGGTGGCAAAAGGTAGATGGGATTAATGTGAATGAACTGAATAAAAATTCTTTGTAAATACTGCAGTATGCACAGTGTGATAGCATAAGAACTCTTTAGTCTGATGCTTTCTTCTTCATGATAGAATGCAATGTTGAAAATGTTTGATATCCTCTGATATTTAATTTCGGAGTGCAGACATTAGTGGTCAATCAGGCACCTTTTAAAAATGTATATATTTTTTAATATCTTTATTTGACAGCTAGACAGACATGACTATTGAAGTATTTTAATGTCAATTAAAGAATTAGCATAAAATTATTTCTCAGGTGGAACTTTTTCCCCCATTGTATTGAACTTTTAGAGGATATACACCATGGGATTACTCCCCATTTCGGTGTCATGGGCACTCAATGCAGAATTCTCCCAGCTGTGTTATGGATTCTTTGCCTCTGAACTCATTAGTTCAGTTACCAGCTGGTATCAGCTTTAAGGTGATGCTTGAACAGTCAGCTCTTCTAAGAAAATACATCATTTAAAAGACATTCTATACCACACGACTACCCATTGGTGGCAAAACATATTTGTTTATGAAATTTAGCTATTTCAGTCCTTGATGCAGGTAGGATAGGCTAGCAGAGATTTAAAAGGCTGCATGTCTTGAGTTCTTTTATGAAATAGCTTATCAGGAAAAAAAACTCTGTGACTGAAATAATTTTGTCTTTTATATTGATGGCAATTGAAATACATTGGAACAGTATAATATTTGGGATGGAAATTTTAGGGTGGTGGAAGAAATACAGTGAGTGTAACGGTGTATGTGTAGTAAGTAGTAGCAAGGAGACTAGATTCATGCATATGCATTATACCTCCATTGTGGTCATTAAAAAAATATACTGTGGGGCTTGTCATAAAAGTATGTAGGTTTGGCATTCCATGACAAGGCACA
This sequence comes from Carlito syrichta, assembly GCF_000164805.1. Lineage (NCBI taxonomy): Eukaryota > Metazoa > Chordata > Mammalia > Primates > Tarsiidae > Carlito > Carlito syrichta. The sequence continues at coordinate 617,087 of NW_007223664.1, read as the reverse complement.
ATTTGAAGATCAACCAAAAGCCTCTCTAGTTACAGCAATTGAATGAGTAAAAAATAAATAAACTTAGAATCCCTAATTTAGCCCTGTTTAAAACTTCTGCCACCCACAATTAATTATACTGATGCCCTGACAGAATTATCACTTTAATTCAAGTACATATCTTTCTTAACTGACTCATATATTTATTTAAAGACCATTTTTAAAAAAGGAAAGAAACTACTGTAGCAGGCTTTCTGTAGGTTTAAGCAATGCCAAGGGTTATTCTTTCTTTCTTCCTTTCGTTCTTTGGGCTAACTATAGCTTTGGGGGATGTTTGCACAGTTTTTAGTTCTATTTGTTTATGTTATTAAATGCCATTAATAAAATACCTCTGCTTTTGATGAGTTGAAGAATATCTATACACTCTGTAGAGTGGCTTTTGAAGCAGCAATTTCTATATCATTTCAAATTTTTGGTGTAATCTCAAATATAGGCATGTATAACTTTGAACAGAATAACAAGCTTTTCAGTCATATTATTTGAATATTTTGGAAATAGCATCTTTTTCATAATGGCTTGTAATTGGCTGTCAGTGATCACTTTTCATGGTAATTTTTTTTTATGTAAGCAAATTCTCTTACAGGAGGGAAATGTATGCATCTGTTACACATACACATTCCAATAAATTATATTGACTATAAGAAAGGTATTTAAGACAGTACTGGTAGGTGTCCCCCTCCAAAAAACCTGAAATATTTTAACATTATACCAAGGGACCCAATTAACTTGGAGCACTATGGTTTCTCCAATTTAATCTAAACAAGGTAATGATGTTGAATATTTGCCTAAATGTTTCTAATCAGAAATGGGTTGAGGCTCTGGACATCAGAGCTAGCCGTTCAGAGCTGAGTACCAGTCCTTAACAATGGGATCATTAATTTCACAGAGTTAGGCCTTCTTCCAGCAAGGCATTCTGCGTGGGGGTTTGGATGATTGTCAGGCAGAAACACAGCAATGGGTACACACAGGTCGAATGCCTCTAATTTATTCAAGTTGCACAAAACGCTGCATCAGAGATATTTGTGTGTGGTTTCTGTTGTTAATGAGTAAAGAAAGATGAGCCTCTTGGGACTCTGGCCCTATGGGTGGGTGTGTGTCCATTTCAGCCTTCATGCCATTGTGAGTCTGTCCTTTCTCTCCTTAGCAGCAAAGAGCTGACATTCCTACTATCTCAGAGAAGGAGACATCCCTTCTCCATAATTGCTGGCTTATGTATTCCTTTAAAAGCTTTTCCTGGAATAACAATAAAATATTTATCAATCTCTGTGTGTGGAATATGTCAGGGCAATTTTAGCAATATCTAACCTTTTCTTCTTTTTTAATTTGGCTATTTCTTCTTAGAAATTATATAACCACTTAGATGGATGGCCCTATATAATTACAGACCTATGACTACAACCACAGTCCACATTATTCTGCTGGTACATTGAGTGTCACTTCTCCTCCTAACCTTCATCAGGTGGTTCTCATGAATGAGTTATGATAAGCGAAGCTGAGGCAACGTTGATTAGTAGCAGGCGATTATCTGAAACACAATATTTTGAAATGTAATTCCATATTCTACAGGGCAGAATACTGTCATTTATGGTGCTAATTTTTCCTTGCTTGATATCAAGATGTTTCAGTGACCATGTGTGACTCAGAAGAGGCACACTCATAAGGAAGGGGGGTGACAGCACAGAGCCCTTCACTTTAATAGTCTGGGTCAGTGGTTCAAAAGCTTTTGACCCTCCATGTATATCACTAAGTTTGAAAAGTTCACAGTCTACTAGCTCCCTGCAGAACAGACTGGAGGGTTATTTGGAGCCAGACTGAGGAAAAGTTTAGAATGGAGTAGTCGAGGGCAATCAGATCATCTTAGGTGAACACTGTCTCTGTCACTTGCCATCCCAGTGACCATGAACAAGTTACAGTAACTCGGTATGCATTCACATCTCAAGTGCTGACATTAAAGATACCCATCGCAGAAGAGGAAATAAGATACCTCTTGTAAAGCTTTTGGTACAGTGGCTGGCATATGGTAATATTCCCTGCATGGTGGCTGTTTAGAGAGCCATCAAAAATGGAAGCAGGTTGTTTTATGAACAAATGTATGCTCTGGCAGCATGGCTCTGAAAGCAGTGCAAATGATAGTGGGGAAAAGCGATCAGTTCTGAGCAAGGGGATCAGTCAGGTGGCTGACTCAAGAGTAGAATTGAATGAATGTGGGTGGTGCAGTGGAGAAGGAATGGGGGATGCATTGGGTATGCAACAACAGAGCATGAGGAGTGGAGATGGGAACAGGTCTCCTCAAAGGAGACCTTTGAGCTTTCCATTTGAGAATCTCCGTGATAGTCTTGCACTACTGAACACAAACTGAGTTTTAAGGTAAAGACAATGAGTTCCCTTTTGACACTGTTGGATTTAAAATACCATGTGTGTTGCGCACTAGCAATCGTAGCTCACTGATGACTTTTTAATCCACCAAAAGGTGTAAACACACACACACACACACACACACACACACACACACACACACACACACACACACACACATTCCTTTCTTATCATGGATTTGAAATAATACAGGGTTGTTGAGGCTTGTTAGTTTTTTTTCTGTTTTACACACTCTTTTTTTAGTTCGGTCCTGTAAACTCAATAGCAGCTAATGCTTTCCTGCCACCTCTTCCCCAGTCTTAGGGAGATCCTATGGGTTGGTGTGGAGAAAGGAGACTTTCATATGCTTCATCTTTTCAACATAGATGGAGATAAGACCAGGTCCAGTGAAACATGCCCCTAAGCAATGAAATAATTTGGGTAAAGGCCAGGCTGTTACATAAGAAAATGTAAGCACAAAGACATTTCATTTCAAGTTGGTTTAAAACTTTACTGGGAGAAGCTACCTTAGCAGTTCAGGCTGTCATGCCAAAGTTCTTGAACAACTGAAGATGGTGATTCAGGAGATGGATTATGTAATGAAGCCAACTTCTTATGTAAATTAATTTGCTTCTAAAGAGGATGCTGTCTTGAACACATTACTATATTTGCAAATTATATTTGGTACAATTTTAATTTTTTCTTTCTAACTTTCTACTTTCATATTTCAATCTTACTACCTATAATTTTGTTAACCATAATAATTTTTAGAAGTATAGTAATGTAATATATATACATATGTATGAATATAATATGTACACATATATTTGCATATGCATACTTTATTTTATTTCATTTTGAGTTGGGGTCTCACTCTGTCACCCAGGCTGGAATGCAATGGCAGGATCATGGCTCACTATAGCCCCGACTTCCTGGTCTCAAGCAATCCTGCCTCCTCAGCCTCCTGAGTAACTGGAACTACCTGGGCATACCCAGACCCTGCTAATTTCTTTATTTTTTGTAGAGAAAATGTCTCACTATGTTGTCCAGGCTGGTCTATAACTCCTGACCTCAAGCAGTCCTCCCACCTCGACCTCCCAAAGTGCTGGAATTACAAACGTGAGCTGCTGCACCTGGTGCCACATGTATCCTCTATATACCTGTGTGTGGATAGTTTGGTGGGGAAGTTATCAGCCTTGATGTTGGATATTATAATGTTGCTAGCTCTTCTAACAAACTTAGAACAGATTTTATTTTTAATTAGAAATCAACCTCATTCTCTGAAATGCCCTTTATGTATACAGATGTTTATATTAATCATTGTATTAACTATAAGACAAATGCCAGTATTTTTCTTTGAATTTATTGTAAAACCCATTGTGCTGTTTTAGCATTTTATGCTTCATCAAATATGTGTTTTTAAGAGCACCTGAAATTCATGTAAGGATATTTTTCTAAGCAAAAGATTAAAATTTGATAAATAATCAACTTTTTTGGGACATCTACATATTTTCAGAATGCTAATATTGTTATGGAAATCACTGTCCTTTAAAATAAAAATACCAAAAGAAAAAGTAGGTTTACATTTTAACATAAAGATACTCGAAAAGTGGCACTAAGTTTTCTTTCTAGTCTTTACTCTAATTTTTAGAGTGACTTTGATGTCCTGAGAATGAACTGACAGATTTGACCCAAGAGTGTGCAGAAGCAGGACAAGGTCTTTGTTTCAAAAACAAAGTTTTTATTTTTGTTTTCACATCATTGCAATTTATTGAGTTTTTTTGTTTGTTTGTTTTGCAACTACTCGTCTTTCCAAAGGCAAAATGAATTCTGATTTTTCTATATTCGCAAGATAAAATAGGAATACTTGTCAAATGGCGTTTGTCAAGAACTGTTAGAAAGCTATGGAAAACAAGCAAAAGTGCATTTTGGTGGCAGAAAGAAGAAATTAATAATTCAATATTTTCTGAATTATATGCCACTGCATATTAATTCCATAGGATGTTAATTATATCTCCCTGCCCTACCCCCTATACAAATAATTTAGTGTTCAGGCAATTTTGAGAATTGTTGCGTTTAACCGTGTTAAACAGGTTTCTTAATATGCTAAGAGATATATGCTAATATAATTAGCATGTAATTTCTTGTGGGAGCTAGTATTTATTGTGAAGTCCCAAGTTGGAATATAGAATGCAACACTTCCCAAATCATATTAACCACAAGTTCTCCAGTGGCTACAGGAAGATAACTCAAATTCAGTAAGCCCTGTAAAAATCCCTTCTTTCTCATTTTTACTTTCCATTTTCATCTCTTTCTTTCCTGAACTCTTCTCGACCTGCTATATCCAAATACAGGAAGCCATTTTTGGTAACTTGCAAAGTATTCATATCCATAAATATCAATGCTTGATTACTGAGAAATTAAATATTTGTATCATCCATGTCCAGGATTTTTCTTCCTCTTCTTTGCTGTGAGCCTTTGGGGGCATTTCATTTCTCATGGGCATCACCATCAGATGAAGTAGGAGGAAAGGAAACCTGCTCTGGAAAGGAGTGGAATCCAATTACAGCTATGAGATTAGGAGTAATGCACAGATTTTATTTATCAAAATTTAACATTATGCATGAATTATTAAAATAGACACAAGGTTTTAAATGTAAACAGTCAACTTCAAAGTTCTATTTTTGTAAACCAGGCACCAAGAATCTATATAACAAAGGCAAATCTTGTTTAACTAAATGTTAAATGTCTTAAAAGGAAGAAAGCCTACTTTTTTGAGTGCCCATTGTGTCCTAGGCACCAAGTTAAGCATTTTACATATGTTACATCATTAATACTTGCAATCGCTCTGTAAGTAAATATTATTTTCCTCAAGTTATACATAAGGTAACTGAGGCTATGTAAGAGCTCACCCAGTAAATAAGTGGGTGATTTATAAACTTGAATCAAGCTTTTTTTTTTAACAATAGCAAAATGCAACCTATCATCTTCCATATTGTCATACTGTTTTGAGAGGTAGGGATTCTTGGTCTTTGTAGCTTCCATAGCATTGAGCACAGTACCTGGGCATATAGTAAGTGTTTGTTGAATTAATGCCATTTAATGAATTTGGGGCACTTTTTCCAAAAGGAAATTAATTTTTAAATACCAGTGTCAAAGATGATCTTATCACAAATCTGAATACCCTGTTGGAAAGAAGTCAGTGTATAGATAAGAAAAAATGTAGTTGTGAAGTGTTTCTTTCATAAACATTTATGCATTTGTGGCAATTTATAAAAGAGAATGCTTTTGGTATAGCCCACCTATGAAATCTGTAAAAAAATTATTCAAAATTTTCCTTTGAAGAATGTGATAATATTAGAATCATTAACGGAAATTATGGAAAGAGGCCCCTGATTGTTTTTAATGACCTTTAAATAAATTGCCCATGCATCTTTCTGGAACATGAAAGAATTTTACTTTATCTCGCATCTTCTTCCAGAGAGATCATGATGAGAGGGAAGATCTCAGAGTACCAGTCCTGTGTCTCACCTGACTACACCTGCGACACTAGTTCTTTTTCTTTCACCAATCATGCTAGCACGTTACATTCCCCATGACTCTTTTCAAACGATATTATTACTCTGTGAATTTCTACAAGATTTGGAAAACAAACCATAAAATAGTAATCTCATTTAAATGTTGACGTATGTGTCAAGAGAAGTCATAGTTTCAAAAAATAAACTCCTGGGTTTTCCTAGTTTGATATAAATTATTTGCAGAATTTTTTTAAAGTAGCTCTTTGATCTTTTTATTTTATATTTTTATTATTATTGAGTTCGAGTCTCACTCTGTCGCCCAGGCTAGAGTGCGGTGGCACACTAACTGCCACCCCAGCATTGACTTGCTGGGCTCCGGTGATCCTTCCACCTCAACCTTTCAAGTAGTCAGAACTACAGGTCAGCACTACCATGCAGGGCTAATTTTTTTTTTTTAATTGTAAACGCAAGGACCCACCAAGTTGCCTAGGCTGGTCTTAAGCCCGCAGGCTCAGGCAGTCCACTCGCCTCAGCCTCCCAAAGTGCTGGAGTTACAGGCTGAGCCACCAAGCCCGGCCTGATCATTTTTATAGAAAATGATTTCTGAACATCCAATTGTCTATCCTCCCAGAAATCACATTTGGAATTTTTTCACAAAAGCCAATTTGTTCCAAATGTTTACTCTTCTAATTATGTATGGTGACTAAAATTATGCCTCATGACTGGACTTTCATGATTTCCTTTCTTAGACCAGAATCATTCAGTCCCAGCACGTTTTTATACCTTAACAGGTGTGAAGTTCAAATCCTGACGTTTGTCGCTATTAGTAACTGACCGAACTTGACCTGCTCACCTTCGTCTTGTTATTCTCATATGTCCTCCACTTCCACCAGTCTGTTCTTCTCTCTGTTCTTTACCCACAAAAACATGTGTGTATTCTCATCTTCATTCTTGCCGTTCTTCCCACCTAGAATGCCTTCTCCTCTTTGCTGTTCAGCCATTTTTTCATCCGCTCATCTGGAGAATGCTTCCTGGGCACCCACTCCATGCCAGGCAGTGTGCTAGCTAGTGAGGATACGAGGGACTGAGACAGAGCTTCTGTTGGCATGGACCTTCATTCTAGCAGAGAAAGCAGACGTTAATCGTGAAAAGACAAAACGCTTGGATTGTGATCAGTGCTGCCAAGTTAAAGAAATGGTATTTGGATAAAGTATGAGATTGGGGTGGAGGCTTCCCCTACATTCGATAGTCAGGGAAAAGCTTCCTGAGAAGGTGGCATCAGGCTGAAAGTGGCTGGCAAACATGCAAGCCCCCAGGTAGGACGTTGATTGGGATGTCTGAGCAACAAAAGGCAAGGCCAGCGTTGCAGAGACCTGATGAGGGGCATGAGAAAGGGCTCCAGATGAGCATGATGAACCTCAGTCAATCAGGAAGGGCCTGAGGTTTGGCCTCTATTCTACCAGCTCTCAAAAGTGCTCCATCCAAATGGGCAGAGACATGACATGATATGACATGATTCAAGGTGTAACAAAACTGAAAGGAATGAACTGGAGAGAGGGAAGAGGGGAAGCTCCTAAGAATGAAATTCACTTAGAAGGATCTTGAAGAAGGTGGTGGCGTTGAGACTGGGGAGAAGGAATTTGCTGGACTTCTTCATATTCTGTTGTATGACATTTTCCCAACTGGTCTGCAAGCCCTCACTTTTCTCAGAGCACTGATGGAATTCATCACCCAGTTTGGTACTTTTGTGCTTAATGGAAGTTCATCTGAGATAATCCTCCATTTGAGTCTTTTCCTCCAACCAGATGAGATGTTTATTATCTTGAGGGCATATGTCTCATCATAGACATCTTTTGTATTTTCTTTTTTTTTTTTTGAGTTGGAGTCTCACTCTATCGCCCAGGCTGGAGTGCAGTGGCCGCTCCCAAGTTAAAGTGGTTGTTCTTAACTCTAGCCACCCATTAGAATTGTTTGGAAATCTTTTTCAAGATATCAGCCAGGGCAAGATGGCTCACACCTATAATCCCAACAATTTGGGAGATTGAGATAGAAGATCGCTTTGAGGTTGGGTGTTTGAGACCAGCAGGGGCAGCTTAGCAAGAGCCCATTTCTACTAAAGATAACAATAATAATAAAATTTTTTTTTTAATTTAAAAATATCAATCTCTGGGCCCTACCCTGGATAAATTCAGTCAGAGTCTTTGCAGTATAGTCAGGACATTGGTATCTGTTTAAAAGCCCCCTGGCATATTCTAATGGACACCAGGGTAAGAACCACTGTCACAGTCCTCTCTCGCTCTCCCCCTGCTCTCTCCCTCTCTCCCTCCCCCTAACCTCCTCCCCTCCTCCACACCACCCTTTTCATAGTGAGCAGGCCAGGACAGCTGGATTGTGCTTGGAAATTCTCTGTTTCCTGGGGAATGTGAGGCTGTGAGAGTAAACCTCCAAGGAAATGGCCAAAAGAAAAGAGCAGAGGCAAAAGAGTGCTTCTGGGCAGCATATCAGGATAGGAAAAAAAGGGAACTGAACCCAGGCTCTATGTAATCCATCCTCCTGAAGTCTGTACACCTGATCAAAGAAGGCAGTGACGGAGAGACTTAGCCACCTACTTCCCAATCAGGAAGGTTTTCTCTTCCAACGTCTCCCAAGCAAATTAAATATTAAGAGTGGCAAAAACTCTGTCTGATGAGACTTTCCATGTGCATTCTGGCTAATAAGAGATGTTAAGTATCCCTTGTTGAGCTTTATATACTAGACAAGGTTCATTATTAGGCTCCAAATAGCACTGTTAGGATTTCATTGTCAGTAACTATATCTGTACCAAGTGGCTGGGTCAGAGCCACTATTAGACACCGATGCTATATTTGCTGTGTCCATGTGACCTACCACAGATGCCCTGCTTTTTAATGACAGAGAAATAGGTCTTGTTCCACCTGAACTTCCCCCTCCAAATACACACACAGAACAAGTTTCAGATCATTTTGAACTGACAGTGACCTTAAACATTAAAGCATAGGAATACTTTGATGCCTTACTTTGCTGGGATTTTGGTTAATAAATGGCGCTCTTTAAAACAGGGTTAATATATACCTTTGAAAGGAAACAGTAAAATTTAATAAAGCCGTCTTTTATACTATTTCACTTAACTGTCTCACCTGGTCATGAGGATCACCTGAGAAGGTGTAGGTGACAGGGTTTGTAACTCTAAAAGATTATACAAATGAAGCATCTAGTATTAAGAGGAACCTCCAGGGATTGGCAGAGGAGGCTGTGGTTGGGTGGGGATGGCATGGGTTGCATGTCACCCTAGATGCCCTTTCAGCCCCAGCTCCTGCCACTACTTCCCCATCCCCCTCACTCAGGCATCTTCCGTTGCTGTCTTGAAAAGCCACCGCCTTGTGTTAGACCCAGCTCAAGGGTCCCCTCCTCTACAAAACCATCTGCAACTACTCTGGGTAGGATTAGTGTCTCCTCTCCTCCCCTCTCCTCTCCTCTCCTCTCTTCTCCTCCCCCCTCCTCTCTTCTCCTCTCTTCTCCTCCCCACTTCTCCTCTCCTCCCCTTCCCCATTTCCACTCTCCTCCCACAGAACACTCTCCTAGCCCTGTTGTAACATGTATCAGGTGTTACTGTAATGCTGTTTCATATGTCTGGCTCCTCAACTAGGTCACATGTTCCTCAAGAACAGGTCCATGTCTTCTTCTTGAGTCTCACACCTAGTGCAGTGCCTGACAGAGGCAGTGTGTTCAATAAGAAAGCAAATGAATACACTAGCTGAATAAAGCCATGGGGTGTGCCTTTTATTGTGTGTTATTACTTATATAGAAACCATGAGTTATTGCCAACTGAAGGATGTGGCCATATGCCACTTGATGCAAATCGTGTTTCTTAAGCTGTGGAGCCCATCAGAATCATTTGTGGAATTATAATCTGTTTGTGTGTCTGCCTGCCTGCCTTCCTGCCTGTTCATCCATTCATCCATTCATCTATCTATCCGCCCTTCTGTCCATCGGTCCATCCATCTATCCATCCATCTGTCCATCTGTCCATCCATCTATCCATCCATCCATCCACCCATCCACCTGCCTACTTACCTACCTATCATCTATTTTTCTGTCTGCTTTCTATGCATCTATTTGTTATCTATCAATAGCCAGAGCCATTCCAGTTGCACTCCAGACCTGCTAATTCAGAATCTCCCATGGGAGAAAAGGGATAACTGTTCTTTTAAAAACCATTTCATGAGCTGGGAGTGGTGGCTCATGCCTGTAATCCCAGCATTTGTGGAGGCTGAGGTGGGCAACAAAGCAAGAACCTGTCTCTACCCAAAATGGAAAAATTAGCTGGGCATGGTGGCACGCACCTGTAGTCCCAGGTACTCCAGAGGCTATGCAGGAGGACCACTTGAGCCCAGGGGTTCAAGGGCGCAATGAGCCATGATAGTGCCATTGCACTCCAGCCTGAGTGATAGAGTGAGACCCTGTCCTCCCAAAAAATAAAAAAATGTTTCATGAATTGTTCTTTTGCACACCCCTGGTGAGATCCATTGTCACTCTAAGGGCATATAATGAAACCACTCAGACAAAATGGGTTTTCACTGTTTTTTGTGTTATTAAGATACTTGGCTATTGCTATTGTGAAAGCATGTTATTATCAGAATCATAAAGCTCTTGTGCCATGTACAAAAATGCCCTGATATACCCTGCTGGGGGCCTGTATTGGCCTGTAAACAAAGAAGCACCTTTCACTGAGACTGTTGTATGGGAGTGGTGGTGAATTCTGCATCATTTTCCTCCACTTACTGTGGAAAGGTACGTACTAGCTTTCGTATCATTAACTGAGACTTGCTTAAAACTATGTTCACCTAACTTACCTTTAATTTATCACCTGTCGCATGCCTCTGTACTTCGTATATTTGAGTGTTATTTTCTTAGTAATGGAAATTTGGCAAACATCCATTTTTAAACGCTTCACATAGGGCATTTTTAACAAAGGGCCAAAAGGAAAGCTTGCCAATCCTGACCTTTGAGAATGGTCAGCGTGGCATAAAGAGTGAAAGTTCCTTAGGTTTCCTGGGAAAGACTTCAGTCTTCACAGCACTGATCAGGTTTGCCTGCGGTACTTACACAACAGACATCAATGGATGGAGGAGCCAGTTTGTGTGCTCAAACAATAAGCATTTTACAACATTCATTAACCTAAGGGTCACTTTTTGCAATTAAGGAAGTTTAAAGACATTTGTTTAAATAACTGTATGACTGTAACGAGAGTTGAAAAAAGCCAGAGAGTTGAAAATTAAAGCCAACTTTGTCTTTAAAATCCAGACTTTGTGGAAAACCAGGAGCTCTGTAGCATACATTTAGAATGAAGCACCCCCTTCAACGTCCAAATTTCCTGGCTTATGTCAGCTTTTTTGTCACAGCCCTAACACTCTGTAAACAAAGGTGTCTCTTAGACTAACAGATGTGGGCTTTGTCCTGCGGCGTCCCAGGGAAGGTTTTCATGAAACCTCAAAACTACAAAACCTTCCAATGTACTTTTGAGTGCCTGGGTTATTTTAAAAACAAAATCAAGTCCCCCAAAACTATGCTTTAAATGCAGGATAGAAATAAATGAAATTTTTAAAAAATGCTGTACATACTTCAACAATATTTCTTTCATCTTCCAAAATGCTTACAAATATAGCTCATTTCTCACTGTTCTCTGGTGAATTATGTAAACACTTCAAATCATCAGTTCTGCTTTTATAGATATGAAACCAAGGCAGAGAAGTTAATTAATTAATTTATTTTTTCAAAGAGCAACTTCATGCACAGCTTAACTGCTCATGGAAAATGTTGCATGGATGTAAAAAATGCATGTCTGGTTGAGTATATGCCTGGCCATTGACCAACCCATGAGACATGGGCCATGCCAAATCTGATTCCCATTGACTTTTATGCAGAAGGAAAGCCAAACAAAGAGTTTACCCCTTAGGCTGCATGCATATTGTTTTTTCAGGGAAATGTGGTTATATTTGTCCTGGCCACAAAAGCTGTCTCAGGAGGACAGGGTTTGATCACAGTGTCCATGAAACACACCCATCCCAATCCATTATCTTGAAGCTGACTATGCTAGGAAATGCAATCAGGTGATCAGAGACTGGAAATCAGCTAGAAATTCCAGTAGAGACTCATATATTAGGGGACCACACACATGAAGGGCATGTATTTATATGGCAGTGGGCAGTAAATGGGGCCAGCACAACCTTCCAGGGACAGGACAAGAGTAGGAGACTTAGGAAGGCCTAGCATTTCCACATAGGGATTGAGCTTAGAGATCCAGTTCCAGAGTAAGGATTGGAATAGCAGGTAGAGAATTTGGACAAATGATAGAAGCCAAGGCGAATGCCTGGCTTATGAAACAGGTTGACAGCAGACATCGAAAGGACCCCATAGAACTCATTCTGGCTAATTCAATTTGATGTGAATTGGAAACAAAGAAGACTCAGGAAGGCACCAACAAGCTTCTATGTACCCTGCATGCCCTCTAGCCCCCTTGGTGTGGAAAGGCAGATGCCACTATTACCAAGCTGCAAGGAAGAGCAGATGGTTCCTGTACTTCCAGGCTCTCCCTCTGGAGCAGCACCAGACTTGGGAAGCCAACAGCAATGAGGAAGCTCACTTGACAACCATGAACACCCTATTTTAATTTCTATGTTGAGGCCTGGCTCAGTGGCTCTCACCTATAATCCCAGTACTTCAGAAGGCCAAGACAGAAGGATTGCTTGAGCCCAGGAGTTCGAGATTAGCCTGAGCAACATGGCAAGACCTCATCTCTACAAAAACAAAAAAAATTAGCTGGGCATGGCGGTACACACCTGTAGTTCCAGCTACTTGGGATGCTGAGGCTGGAATCTTGTCTGAGCCCAGGAGGTTTAGGCTGTGGCAAGCTATGATCTTGCCACTGCACTTCAGCCTGGGTGACAGAGTAAGATCCCTACTCAAAAAAAAAACAAAACCCAAAATTATATTTTGCATGAGAATCATTCTTAAATTGCAACTGTTTCCTGTATGTAATCACATTTATCTGTGTTCCCAAATTGAACATCCTTGCAACATGGAATAGTGTGGAATGGTGCAAAGGAACTGGAGTGAGAGTCAAGAGAAGGATGCAGTTCCTGGTAAGCACGTTCCACCTGCTGACATGGCGCCCTGGGCATACCCAAGGGCCTCACTTTCTTCATCTGTAGTAGAGGGTACTTCCCTCTAGTAAGTTTTACATAACATAGACTCATGTAGCACCTACATGAATTTTAAAACTTTGCAAATGTCATCTTGTTTCATCCTCTCAGGTACCTCACAAGGTGGTCGCACAGCTCCACAGGCCCCTGGCCCTGGCTCCCTGCATCCCTGTCTTCTGGGCTGTCACATTCTACTGTTGTCAGTGCACATGCCTCTAGTAACCCTCGTCCCCTCCTTTTCTTTTTTTCTTTTTTTTTTTTATTTGAGTTGGAGTCTCACTCTATTGCCCAGACTGGAGTGCTGTGGCCGCTCCCGGCCACCGCAGCCTCGACCTGCTGGGCTCCGGCGATCCTCCCGCCTCAGCTTTCCAAGTAGCTGGAACTACAGGCGCGCGCTACCACGCCCGGCTAATTCGTCCCTCCTTTTCATTCCCGATTTGTTCTTTTTTGCGGGAAACCAGATTGTCAAGATGGCTATTTTTTTTGGTCCAGAATCACAGTACACAGACCACACTGCGGGCTTGAGTAGTTTTCTGTGAGTCACATGTATGGGCTGGAGTGGGTGGGTTTTTTACATTTATTTGGACTAAGCTGCAGTTAGGTTGACTTTCTGGTTCTTGACATAATGGAGATGGACAGCTGGGTAACATCTTTTAACAATGCCCTGTCATCCTCCGTAGAACTCTTTGGAGATCCTGCCCATGCCCTCAGGATAAAACGCAAGCCAAAGCCCCAGTAAGGCCTCTGCGCCACTAACACTGTTGCTGCCTCTAGTCACACAGTCTTAGGCCCTGGCACCCGGACCCTTAGTCTCTTTCCAGATCCTGTGTGTTCTTGCTGCTGTGCTTTACTGTGTGCCCTTCTCCCCAACATCCAGTCTCCCCACTAGCCAGGGAACCGCTGAAGGGCAAAGCTCCCTTCTCATTGGTTTCCTTAAGTTCTAGCACAGTGTGTAGTACACAGCAGGTGGTTAAGACTTACTGCTTGTGTCACTGTCACCAAGCTGCAGAATTTTTGTCCTCTATATATATAGTGGTGTATCTACACCATATAATCACATAGATTTTTAAAAAATACTTGGCCAGGCATGGTGGCTTAGCCTGTAATCCCAGCACTTTGGGAGCTCGAGGTGAGAGGACTGCCTGAGCCCAGGGGATCGAGACCAGCCTGGACAACTTGGTGAGACCTTCGTCTCTACAATAATCACAAAAACTAGCCAAGCATGGTGGCTTGCATCTGTAGTTCCGCTACTTGGAAGGCAGTGGTGGAAGGATCGCCTGAGCCCAGCAAGTCTAGGCTGCGGTGGCCGTGATCGTGCCGCTAAACTCCAGCCTGGGCAACAAGAGTGAGACTCCAACTCCAAAAAGAAGAAAAAATTTTAGGAGAAAAGGATAATTTGAGACAAATACAGTGGAATGAAAAGATGCAAAATACAGCTTAACAATATTGGTAAAATTCTTACCAATCCAGATATAGTTCTTGAGAATCTTGATTTTTTTTTTCTGTTTGAATTATTTGGTTTTTTTTTTTTAAGACAGTATCTCACTCTGTCCCCAGGGTGGAGTGCAGTGGCACAATCATAGCTCACCACAGCCTCAAACTCCTGAGCTCAAGGGATCCTTCTGCTTCAGCCCCCCAAGTAGCTGAAACTACAGGCTCACACAATCACACCCAGCTAATTCCTTTTTTTTTTTTTTTTTTTGAGTTGGAGTCTCATTCTGTCGCCCAGACTGGAGTGCAGTGGCCGCTCCCGGCTACCGCAGCCTCAAACTGCTGGGCTCCGGCGATCCTTCCGCCTCAGCCTTCCGAGTAGCCGGAATTACAGGTATGTGCTACCACGCCCGGCTGATTTTTTGATTTATTGTAGAGATGAGGTCTTGCTGCCCAGGCGGGTCTCGAACCCGCGGGCTCAGGCAATCCACTCACCTCAGCCTCCCAAAGGCGCGGGATTACAGGTTGAGCCACCGAGCCCGGCTCCAGCTAATTCTTTTATTTTTCTTATTGAGACTGGATCTCACCATGTTGTCCAAGCTGGCTCAGAACTCCTGGCCTCAAGCAATCCTTCTGCCTCAGCCTCCCGAGTCACTGGGATTACACACATGAGCCACCACACCTGGCCCAAATTTAAATTTAAAAATATGTTTTTTGTAGGGATTCCTTTTAGGAAAATATAGAAAATGTAATAATTACAGTAACAAGTGTATTAAATTTGCTATCTCATGAAGACAGACATATCATACTCAAAAAAAAAAAAAAATTCTCAAGGGAGATTTGATCATATTAAAGGCCTGTGAAACTTGGCCGTAAGTTGAGGAGTAGAAAGACCAGCCTTCACCTGAAGAAGGCTCAGTCTAGTGACACTGTTATCCATTTCCTTTGAACATTTAAAATTACCTTCCCTAGAAAGACAAATGGTTTTCCAAATACCTAAAATGTGTTAGAATACTTTATTTATCCTTTGCTCTCAATATATCGAGGATGGAAAAAAACCTTAGTCGTAACACCTGAAAGAGAAATAAATAATTCTGAACTATTGTTGCATATCAATTAATGTGAGAATGGCATATAAAGTTGGTTTTATGTTTATCTCAACGTTTTGTGTGTGCATAGAGCAATGACTGGAAAAAGTATATCCCAAATTATTAGCTGTTCTCAAGATCCGAGGAGTGAAAGAGGAATTTTTATATTTTACTTTATACTTTTAAATTTTGGGTTTCGTGTTTACACTAATCACGTACTAATCTAGAAATGTTTTTAAAAGTCAATAAATTATCTTTTAATCGGTTAGCTGGAAAGTGACAATATCATACTGGCTTATCCTGTATGATGCATAGTAACCAGGATGCACCTCAGAGCCCTCTCATAATAAGAAGCTAATGACATGGGTTTCACCCCAGAGCAATTTGCAATGGGTGGTTTCAAGTCCCTGCCTCCCACCAACTCTGCCCAATGTAAGCTATTAATGAACTTGTTCCTTTATTTATCAGAACTAGCTGTGAAATCTCGTTAATTCTTATGACCAAGACTCAGTCATAGTGATTAACTAGTGTTCACGTGTGCTATTACCACACGTGAACATTGTATGAATCTGTTTTGTATTGCTATAAAGAAATATCTGAGACTGGGTAATTTGTAAAGAAAAGAGGCTTATTTTGGCTCACAGTTCTGCATGGTGCCGGCATCTTGGCTTATCATGAGGCCCCAAGAAGCTTGCAATCATGGAAGAAGGTGGAGAGGGAACAGGCGTGTCATCTGGTGAGAGTGGAAGCAAGAGAGGGAGGAGGTGCCAGGGTCTTCTAAACAATCAGTTCAAACATAAACTAACAGAGTGAGACTGCTTATTCCCACGAGAATGGCACCAAACCGAGCCTGAGGGATCCGCCCTCATGATCGAGGCATCTCTTCACTAAGCCCCACCCCTAACACCGGGGTTCACATTTCAACATGAGATTTGAAGGAGACAACAACCAAGCTATAGCAAATATTTTAACTAGATATTCTTCTACCTTCCTAAGTTGAGGGTAGACTTGAGGCATATGGGTAAAATAAGTAATTTGAGAGTATAATGCCAATCTTCTTTAATGTTGTGGGAAGCAGTTTATTTTCCTATGTGGCTTTGATCAGATGAGTAAGTTCTACCCTGTGTCTGTCTGGGTGGAAGCACAGGTTTAAGTTGACCTTGAGGAGTTCTAGGCCTGAAAGTAGGATCCTCGGGGTGTCCTGCCTCAGACGAGGTGATTGCTAGAGCGACTAAGCTGGGAAGCCAGAGAGTGAGCGTGTAAAGGCTTGGCCAGGGAGGTGTTGCTGAGTTTGTCATTATGCCCACAAATTGAGTGCTGTGGCAGAAATCAGAGATGGAGACCACAGTCAAGAGCAGGGAAAATATAGGTATGAACTAGGAGTCAAGGAACAAGATAGGAATAAACCTATTAAGTACTGTTACTCTCATCTGTTAAGAATACTTGATGACTGTGTGTCTCATGTTAAAAATATGGTCACCTATATGAGAGGAGACCCCCCCAAAAAACCATAATTGTCTTTTGGAGGGCAGGCCCCTTGCAATACAGGCTTCCTCACCTAGGTAAGTGTTCTAGGAGCCCATTGGCATCCGAGTACCACCAGCTAGTGTTGTGAGAGGCTGCATTCGGCTTCAGTGAATTTTCTTTGGAGATTCTTTCAACACATTTGCCCATTTCATGATGGGTGATTTACACAAACAACCTGTGCACACCATGCTGAGTGTGGCCTAAACCAGCATAACCCCCATGCCCCACTCACCCTATATACCTGATCTTGCCCTAAGCGACGTTTTGTTGTTGTTTCCCCTGATAAAAGAAAGTCTTCAAAGGGAAATATTTTGATAATGTGGAAGAGATGAAATAAAAAGCAGCAGAAGCACTAAAGACATCAAAATTGCCTAGTTCAAAAACTGTTCTGAGCAGTGGAAAAAGTGTCTGGATAGGCATATTGTGTCAAACGGAGAGTACTTTGAAAGTGACTGAAGTTTAAACATGTAAGAATACATACATAATTAAAAAAAAATAAATTCCTGTTTTTGGGGGGACCCCCCTCATATGTACAATAGAACTGGATCATATATGTTTATTGTGAGATACATCAAAATTTTACTTGGTGACTCAGAATTTAAACCATATCGCTACCTGAACAGTTTATTCAAATAATATTTGATAACTTATCAATTAAATCTGCTACATGTGGGTTTCAATTTCACCTTGGGCAGTGTGTCTCCAATAGATGTAATTCCATTAGTGAGTTGTTAAGGATGACTGAGTGAAGTGTATTGAATAATACCTCTTTCTTATTTTCTTTGCTTATGACAATTTTATAATTTAGTTGAAAGACATATTTAGCAAATGTAAATTAAGTACCTACTGGGTCGTACACCCTTCCAGGTGCACTGAATATGGCATAAGACGCATGAATCCCTGCTCCCAGGAAGTTTACATTCTGTTGGGACAAACAGGCAATAACCAGAGAAACAAGTAAACACATGCTAGAATTCCAGGAAGTGATGAGAAGCATAAAGAAAAGTAAAGCAGAGTGGTCACGCTGGGGCAATTTTAGTCTGTCTTTCAGGTCACATAAGTTTCTTTCCAGTGGTTGGCCATCTTATGGGACTGGGTTGCAAAACCTGGGACTTTTGTAGGCATAGCTTTGTAAAGTCTTCTTTTATCAGTTTGGTGTAGTTTCAGGTGAACACTATTCTTATTTCGACTTGCTTGAATGCTGTAAGTTTCATGCTGTTTCAAGTTTTAGGTAGTGACCCAAGGTCAAGAAAAATGCTAAGAATCTCACCTTGTTTTGTATAACAACAGAACCAAGACACATAATTGTGTGCCTTGTACATGACAGTTCCTACTCCTGCTAAACCTACAGTGACCCAGATTTGTTTGAAATGTAGCACAAAACTGCACTGTTATCAGAGAGTGTTCCCATGAGATAAGGAAAGGCCTGGCACTATTAAGGTGGCAACTTGATTACACAAATATTAAATCATGCCTTCTTTAACGACAAAGACCTGTTGCTTATCCTTATAGAGAACAAGTTAACACACGTTTACTTCGGAAAAACTTTGGTCTTAAGAACTTCTGCCTGACTGCTATGAAAACCCATCATCACGGGGGCATTATATGAGGTGTACCAGTTAAAAAAAGACAGAGATGGATTTTAGCAAAGACGTTAGAATTTAAACAGTCAGGAGAGTTCGTTTCAAGAATCCCACCAAACAGATATACAGTCATTTCAGAATCTTGATATTACTAAGAACAAATTTGAAATATCTCTTTTAGAATTGTTTTTCTAGCTACTTTACAAGACAGACTAAAACTTTATTTAGGTTGTTTATTGGTTCATTCATTCTGTCATCTGACAGACATCTGTGGAGTGTTTTATTTGCCAACATGATGGTTCTTGCTAAGGGTCTGTCAATATACTACAGTCTTTTCTTGCCTTTGAGACACCAACACTCGTGGGGAGACAGATGAGATATAGAACTGGAAGTGCTTAGATATCTACGAACAAAACAAGGTAATAGGTCCAGGAGGGAAGCTCTGCTTGGTTAGAGAAAGGCTCCAAGGGAGGTAATACTTGGGCTACAGTGTTTGAAGACTGGGTTCCAGTTTTCTAGGCAGAGAGATATGTGAGTTTCCAATGGCAGTCTCTTGCTTTGTAGTAATACAATATTATTTTCAACGCTAAGATGGCATTACTCAGTTTGATAACCCACCTTATTTGACTGATTTGGCCCAGAATTATCTTGACTAATTCCAAAAAACAAATTTACCTGCAAGACACAAATATTTTCTACCATTTAATTTCATAAATATTTTTGAGCTCTCAATCATAGGCAATATACTCCACTACTATGTTAAGAAACCTTCGAGAATTCAAGAAAGTCTTTCTCCATCTTTTTTAAAATTGAGATGAAATTCACATAACATAAAATTAACCATTTTGAAGTGCCCAATTCAATGGCACTTAGTACATTCACAGTGTTGTATGACCATTGCCTCCTTCAGGTTCCAAAACATTTTCATCACTCCCAAGAAAATCCATTACCCATTATGCAGTCATGTCTGTTTTACCTTCTCCCAGGCCCTTGTAAATACCAATCCACTTTCTATCTCTATGGATTTTATTCTAGAAATGTCATATAAATGGAATCATACAATATGTGACCTTTGGTGTCTGACTTTTTAAATTTAACATAGTATTTTCAAGATTCATCCAGGTCACAACATGCATCAGTACTTCATTCCTGTGTATGGTTTTATAATATTCCGTTGTATGGCAATACCACATTTGTTTCTCCATCCATTTGCTAATGGGCATTTGGGTTTCTTTTCACCATTTAGCTGTTGTGAATAGTGCTACTATGGACATTTGTGTACATATATTTGTTTCAGTACTTGTTTTCAATTCTTTGGGGTATATGCCTAGGAGTGGAATTACTAGGTCCTCTGGCTTTACTATGTTTAACTTTCTGAGGAACCACCAAACTGTTTTCCATAACAGCTGCACCATTTTGTATTCTGACCAGCAATATATAAGCATTCCATTTTATCCACATCCTCACCAAAACGTATTATTTTCCAGTTTCTTAATAACAGCCAGCCTAGTGGGTATGAAATAGTATCTCATTGTGGTTTTGATTTGCATTTCCCTGATGACTCATGATGTTGAGCTTCATTTAACGTGCTCTTTGGCCATTTTTACATCTTTCTATCATCTTTGATGGCAATTCCAAATTAAATGAAATTTTAAAATATTCTGTGAAATTATAACCTTCTTAGAATAAGTGAAGCACCTCACAAGAGGACTGATTTTAGGCAGACAATATTCATTTTGCTTTGTAAATTAATGACATGTTTGTTTAAAAACCAAAATTATTTATGGGAAATTCCTTAATTTAAGCCATATCTGTGGATTTGTTTACCCATTTTTCATAGCATTTTGAGATGTTTTTACAGATTTTGCCTGTGGGCTAAGAGTTCATAAATCCTACACTAGCCAAATATGCATACATGTATATTTTTGGCTGGTTTAGAATTTGCGGAATTATATAGATATATATTTGACCAGTGTAGAATATATAAAATTATATATATAAAGAGAAAATATGTGAACATATACATATAGAGATAGAAAGTATGTGTTCAAAACTAGGAGGGATATTGAACTTAGATTTCAACACACAAATAATAATTTCCATAGTATTTCAAAATTTTCAAAATAATCACGAATTTTCAAAATATTTCAAAAATTATTTTGATGCAGCATATTCATTCTGTTGCCTCACCAGAAATAGAACTCTCTAGAAAGTGAAAGATAGCCTTCTTTATATTTCCAATGGAAATTGCCGCTTGCTTTTCCTCGCAACTCCATAGGAATGCAGAGCTTAGACCCTCAGGACAAGAAAAGGCCTAGGCCTATTATTCTTGATCCAGAGAAAGAAAGATGACCCTAACACTGTTTGCGATAGCAACCAATACTCTTTGTAGTAGTTTCATGTATTCACAAATTTTGCCTTGAGCACCCGTGGTATTCCAAGGATTGTCTAGGCTCTGGGACTACAGTTGTGAGTACAACACAGAGCCTATATTCTGTCGGGAGAGATCGATAATAAACAAATATATCTGGTAAGCATTGTGAAGCAAAATAATGCAAGATGTAAGGGGCATGACAAGGCTGCTATTGTAGGTGGTCAAGCAAGACTTCTCTGAGGAGTTGCAGATACCGGAACAAAGTGATGAAGAAAGCTGTGTGGGTATTGGGGGAAGGGAACAAAATGCACAGGTTTCTGTGATGGAGCATGCTTCACCCATTTCAGGAACAGCTTGGAGGCCAATATGGCCAGAGTGGTGAGATTTCAAAGGAGGGTGGTGGGAGGGAAGTTCAAAGAAATAGCCAAATTAAAATAGGCCAGTGCTGAAAAACTCAGCATTGCAAGATTCAACGCCATCTGTCCCTATGTTGGGCACCAGCTCTGCTTTCTGGTTCGGCAAAGTGTCTGTATTAGTTTCCTATTGTTGCTGTAACAAATTACCACAAACTCAGTGGCTTACACAGATTTATTATCTGACAGCTCTGGAAGTCAGAAGTTGAACACATGTCAGCTGGGTTGCATTCATTCTGGGGGCTCCAGGAGAGAATCTGTGTTCCTGCCTTTGCCAATTAGTTAGAGGCTACTTGCATTCCCTGGCGTGTGGTCCCTTCTTCTAGGTTCACAACCAAAAAAGTAACATCTTCTCATCTCACACCTCTGCTCCTGTCCTTCTCCCTCTGATGCTGACCCTTCTGCTTCTCTCTTATAAGGACCTTTGTGATTACATTGGTCCCAACCAGATAATTCCAGGTAATTGCCTCATCTCCAAATTCATCATTTAATCACATCTGCAAAGTTCCTTTTGCCATATAAGGTAACACACTGGTATGTTTGAGGCATGAGGATATGACTATCTCAGGGTGGGGTATGGGTAAAGGTGAAGAAGAAGGAGAGCACAGTGGTCTTTCTTGTTGAGCAAAAAGTTGGGTTCCTTCAGCACTCACGGTCCTCACTAGGCTAATATTTTGATATTTGATTTTTCGTTTTTTAGGCAGTTTCCTTTTACTTTCTGGCCAATAGGGAAGGAGAAGAATGTTTAAATGCATGAGACTTTTGTGAGATTGCAAATTTTTGAGAGCTGAGATGGCCTTATTCAGCTCTTACTTCCCAGTACCTAATAGAGTTCAAGGCATGAGCTCAATAAATACAGAACGTGATGGTGGTGGGTTATATAATGGAATGAGGGAGGGCGTGATTTTGCAGTTTGCTTAAAGATGCCCATAGAAGTAATGAGTATAAGTATAAAATACAGATCTATGATATAAACATTATATTGGTCATCTGCTGTCTCCCTAGACATCTTTCTGGAAAAAATAAAAAGAAAGAAAGGTAGACGATGTCTACCCAGGTCTGCTGACAGGGACAGAATTTTACCATCTGAAAAACAGCAGAACATATTTTTGGCACCCAGACTAAATTTTTCCTTTCGGTGGTATTTTTAAAATCAAGTGAAGTTTCAGCATTTGAATTATTATCGAGCCCCACATTTGGCAAGGAATCAGCTAAATATTAAATTAGGCCATTTGGGCTTTATTCCAAGCTAACCAGTACCTCTCAGGGACGGAGACATACAGTTTGACCTCATCATGGTGCTGCTGCCACAAATGCCCTTGAGCATTGGGATGGAAGCTGATACAAATTAGTGAGACCCGCGGGCATGAGTAAGTTGAAGATTTTGCTAGCCACTTTATGGGGCATGAATATGCTCTATCGTGTAGGTGGCCTTTAGCTTGAAATGTTGTGTCACAGTACATAAGTACCGCGGAGTTGTTTACTTGTTGAGTGTGCTGCCAAGAGGAAGGAAAATTTCCAAGGAGAAGCACATTGAAAGAGAGCCCAAAACAGAGCAGTGTGCTCCTCCACGATGAGAATGTTAAGCTCTGAGATAATGAAATTCAAATTACAGTAGCGTTCAGGCTGCTGCTCAGATTCATCTGGGGTGTTCTCTGTAATGTTATTCATTGCTGGGTACAACCTGTAAAATGTGCCATCTGCAACATGTGGCATCGTAGACTCGGTGAGTGAGCAGACAGCGTGATCCAAGCTGACCCCTGAAAAGCAATCAACAGGATGACGGTTCTTATATTTTCATCTTCCTATGGTTGGCGTTTTCTGTTAAGGTCATCTCTGTGGCAAGAGGAAGATGAAAATCTTGGCTACATGACCAAAATAACTTCAGTAATGGGATTTGAGTCTGTCTTAACTGTATTATGAAGACAAATGTTTGTAAATATTATTTGGTTGAAGACTAAATAATTAAAGGTCTTTATTTTACTATCATTTGAAAAATGTTCTTATTTTGTGAGTGCAAACATTCAGGAAACAAAGTATGTCTAGGAAGCTACAGTTAGGCATATGAATTCTGCCTACTTTTAGAGGAAATTTAAGAAATATATGTTAATATGTCAAATCTCTGATTTGGTGACAAGTCAAAAATCAAGTGCAATGGTAGAATTTTTGTAAATACTGTACAAATTAGAGTACCTATTAATTTTACTCAAATTTATTACTAACCTGAAATTTCTATCCCCTAATTGTGGCTCAAAAACAAATTAAAAAATTTGTAATAACCTATTGATTCACCAAACAACTATCATTAATCCTTCATGGAGTTGTTTCAAGGGTTAAATGAGTTAATATTTGCAAAGTTCCATTCCTGACACATTATTTATAAAATAAATAAAGATCATAGGAATGAATTTCACTTATTTAATGCTTTTGGTAAAGCAAAGGAAAATTATTTGTTTAATTGAACCTGAACCGAGCAGACCTAGTCATACTTGATTCACTTGGTGGCATTGAAGGGATCTCTTGCACTCTAAGTCTTTCTCACAAAAAGTCCCTTATAGGTCTTCTTAATAACCACAGCTTCATGCAAATCATGCAGTTAATGACTTCTTGAAGCAACACACACTGTAGCTACACATTATGGCATAAATCCTTTCTCCTATCTCTTCCTCAGCATCAGCCTTCCTTGCTGGAAGACATGAAGCAAGGAATTAAATAAAAAATTAAATGCCCCTGACAGCCTTTCATAAAAGGGTGTTTATGTAATATCTAATGCTCCATGTGTTTTGTCATTTCAAGGAGATTTGAATGCTACAAGGAAATGTTTTTTAACCCCTTCCTGGCTCCATCGGCAGAGACTGTAGCACTGCGCCTTTGGTACACCCAGTTTGCTTGCACTAAATTGCATGGAAGACTTTCTCACACTAATAGGGAAAAGATAAGGCCATGAATTCAGCTGAGTTCTTGACCAATAATGTCCAGCTTTATTTCCAACCTCCCACAAAGGAGTTCTCAAAGACAAAGTTGAGTTGGAAGCCTAGTCCTGAGAAATCTGTGTGCATTCTGGAAATAAGACTGTCTTAGAAAGGTTAGACTTGCCATAAAATGCAGACACTCAAAAAAAAATCATTAAGGGACAGAATGAGTAGAAAAGAACAAAAATGATTCTTTAAGATTGTCTTATTCTACAGTCTTTTTTTCTATCAAATTTGTTCCATATCTAGAACTGTGAATCTATCTCTATTATGGTACAATGCCATTTATACTGGAAAATTGAAACTAATATATGAAAATACGTAATGATGAAACTAAGCCAGAAATGCACTGCTATGAATCAGTCTTTGGAGCAAGGGAAGGAACTGAGATGGCTCACCTCCCAGTCCTCTACCCCTACCACATCTTAGTCTTTTCCTCTCTGGATCTAACTCTCAGCCGATGCTCAATTTGCATTCTCCCTGAAGTGAAGAAGCAGAAGGTACCAGAAGGAGAACCTTAAGCTGTTTCCTCTTGCCTATCTCAAGCACTGGCTGAAACTCACCTACAGAAGACTGCTTCTTTGAGGTCCACATAATATTGTTCTTTAGACTGCTTCCACTTGGGGAAGAAAAAGCATCTGTTTTGAATACTTTATCCTGAGTATCTATATTTTACCTTAGATATGTATGTCATATTTTTTTAAAAACTGTTTAGACCCCTCCCTCAATTTATTAAAATAGGCTACAATTTGTAAATATAGGCAGATATGTTTGGCTGTTTGACTTTTAAATATTAATTAAATTTATTTTTTAAAGTAATTTTAGGTTTTACAGCAAAGTTGAAAAGAAAGTACAAAGAATTCTCATATATCCCCTTGCTAACCCCCTGAACCATGGACAGCCCTCACCCTAGTGGTACATTTGTTAAAACAAAATTTTATCCTGTTCATTGAATAATAAACCTGCATTGTCACATCATCATCACTCAAAGTCCATAAATTACAATAGGGTTCACTCTTGGTGTTGTACATTTTATGAGTTTTAGCAAATGTATAATGACATATGTCCATCAATATGGTATCATACAGAGTAATTTCACAGCCTAAAAATTCTCTGTGTTCGGCCTGTTCATCCCTCCCTTCACTCTAACCCCTGGCAACCACCCATCTTTTTACCTTTTTGTCTTTTCCAGAATGTCATATAGTTGGAGTAATACAGTATGTAGCCTTTTCTTTTACTTAGTACTATGCATTTACGTTTCCTCCATGTCTATTCATGGCTTAATAGCACTTTTTAGTGCTGAAAAATAGTCCATTGTCTGGATGTGCCACAGTTTATTTATTCATTTACCCATTGAAGGACATCTTGGTTGTTTTTAAGTTTGGCGATTATGAATAAAGCTCTTATAAACATTCGTGTACGGACTTTTTTTATTGGCATGATTTTTCAACTCATTTGGTTAAATACCAAGGAGTGCAATTGCTGAATCATATGGTAAGAGTATGTTTAGTTTTATAAGAAACTGCCAAACTGTCTTCCAAAGTGGCTGTACCATTTTGCATTCTTGCCAACAATGAGTGAGAGAGTTCCTGTTGCACTTGGTATTGTCAGTCTTCTGGATTTGGGACTAACAGATGTATAGTGATATCTCACTGATGTTTTCCCTCATGGCATAAGATGTTGAATATCTTTTCATAAGCTCACTTGCCATCTCTATATCTTTTTTGGTGAGAATCTGTTCAGTGTTTTGCCCATTTTAAATTAGGTTATTCATTTTCATACTGCTGTACTTTAAGAGTTATTTGTACATTTTGGGTAACTGTCCTTTATCAGATATGTCTTTTGCAAGTATTTGATCTCAGATTATAGTTTGTCTTCTCATTCTCTTGACACTAATAGAGCCCGGCTTATTAATTATTTCTTTCATGGATCATGCTTTTGGTATTGTATCTAAAAAATCTTTGCCATAGCAGAGATCACCTGGATTTTCTCCTGTCTTTATCTTTTAGGAGTTTTGTGGTTTTGCATTTTATATTTAAGTCTATAATTCATTTTGAGTTAATTTTTGTGAAGTGTTTAAGTTCTATATCTAGATTCATTTTTTTGCATGTGGATGTCTAGTTATTATTTTTTAAATGAACTATTTAAGATGAAATGTAAATGTAATATTCAAGTAAAAACAGTCCTGGTTTAGAAGCAAGCATTTTACTTAACAAGGCAGTATCATGAAATGACTTTGATAATTATCTCTAATTCTATTTTCAGAAAATTCTAGTCAGTGTAGATCTGTCTATAGATTTCATTTCTGCTGCACTATGGCAGATCTTCAATAGGAAAGTAAAATAACTGTGTGTAGAAAATGGCCTAGAAAATTTTAAGCTCCAAGTCCCATGTTGGCCTTTTTCTATGTGACGATTTTAGAAACAAGATTTTTTTTTTTGTAGATGGTCCAACAATAAAAATATAATTATTGAATTGCAACTTCTTTCAGAGAAGGTCCTAATATACTGGATGTTCTAAGTTCTCTCCTGGAAAGTTACATCTTAAGAATGTACTGTTCTCCTCAAAGGCTATAATTAAACAATATATTTTCTTGCTGTCTAATCTTGCCAGAATAGGAACATTTAGTCCTGTTCCTTTAATAAGAGAATGGTTTTGCTGAAATTGAAACTTTTAAAAAATTTTGATACATGGTATTGTATACATTTGAAGAGGGCATTCATATCCTCAGAGTTTATTGATGAAGAACTGGTCTGATTTTTAATTTGAAGTCTTGGTGCCAGCTGTGACTTATGCTGATGATCAGTTTGTGTTCATTGTATGATAAGTGTTCATAACAAAGGAGCGTGACGATAGCGAGATCAAACCAGTTAGATGATTTATCTTTTGTCTATTCTGTTGAAGAATGAGCTCTGGATTCATGCCAAGGATGATAAAGGACAACAGCATCTGTGTTTTAAGGTGTCAAGCTGGTGACTGTGCAGCTGGGTATGTGCTGATTGCTACAGGCAAATCTTAGGTAATTTGCATGTCACAAATATTTGCTCATTGGATGTGGCTGGCAAATGAAACAGATATTGCAGCAAATACAAAACCTGGCCTTATCCTCATAGGATCTCACAGCCACAAATTAACAGGTAATTACAAATGTAAAAATTGGCACCAGTATTTTAAATCTTCCTCCCCTCCCTTTTTTAAGGAGGGAGAGACTAATTTAGACAGCCAAGAAATTGAAGTAATTTCTATGCACAGAGTATATTTCTACTATAAGGAAAATGAAACTTTCTTAGGATCGCTGTTATCATTAAAATGGTGGACAAGTATATGCAAAGGCAAGATATTTATCCTCTTTACTTTCTTGTTATTTGCAGATAGACCTGCAAATAGTCTTCATTAGTATATCCTTTCTTTTTTCTTTAAATCTAAATTAGATGATACATATTGTTACATAACAATAATTTTTCACTTAGTAGGATCTATTGGACATCTATCCATGTTGAGACATATGGATATTTTAACTATTATTCCATTTTCTATACATACTCATATGTATTTAAGTAGTTCTTTTTGATGGAACATTTAGGGGTGGGTGTGTGTGTGTTGCGTTACAAAAATCCCATACAAATATATATTTCAGAAAACTTTAGTCACTTAAATATGACTATAGGACAGATTCCTCATAGTCAAAATTGTGGGATCAAAGGTACACAGTTTTAAAATTTTGATAGTTACTGTCAAGTTGTCCTTCTAAAGTTTCTAACAGTTTATACTCCCACAGACAATGTATGAGAGTATCTTTTTTCCCCCAACTTCAGCAACAACTAATATGATCAAACTTTTAAATCTTTGGCAACCCAATAGGTGAAAAATCGTTACTAACTATTGTCTTATTGTTTAATTTTGGTCATATGTACTTCTTTCTGTGACTTCATCATTCTTAGCTTTTGTCAGTTTTACTCTAGGGTCCTCTTATTGATTTATAATGGCTCTTTAGATTAAGGATGTTACACCTTTGTCATAAATGATACAAATGCCTAACTTTTTAATTTCTATGTTAATAAAAAAGCTCTTCACTTTTATAAGCTTTTTCCTTAAGACTTCTGGATTTTATATCCCATTTAGAAAAGCTCTCCCCAGTCCTGATTTACTTTTATTTTTTTGCTTTTTAAAAAATGGGATCTAGCTGTGTTTTCCAGGCTGTCTTGAACTCTTGGCCTCAAGCAATCCTTCCACCTAAGTCTCCCAAGTTGCTGGGATTACAGGCATGAGCCACCATGCCTGGAGCTAATTTATTTTTTTTTAAATTGAGCAGTGCTTTCCTCTGATGCTTTTTATGGTTTCTCTTCTGTTACATATGTGACATGTTACCTATATTTTGTTATATAGGAAAAGTATCTATATGTGAGAAGAGAGATTGGGATCCCCACTTATTTTCTTTGCCATTGTGCTCCTATATGCCATTAATTATTTTTCTAATTCATCTAAAGTATCACCTTTATTACATATTACTTTCCATATATGTTGAGTTCTATTTCTAAATGCTTTATGTCAGTGTTTCTCAAAGAGCTGTCAATAAATCACTTAGGGTCATCTGTGGTCTGTTAGACAGTCTGTAGGCAGTTGGTTTCCAAGAAAAATGTAATTACGCTTTTTTATTTACAAATTTAAAATAGAAAATAAATTATGATTTTCACAGAAATTCCATCCTTTCTTATTTTCATGTCTTAAAACATGCCCATGTGTTAGCTAATATTGGATAACATATTTAACAAGGCACATTTTGTCATGAACAATGAATTTTCAGGTCATATTAATATCTTCATTATGAAATTTGTTTCCTTTTTTATTTCTTTTGGGCTATGATATATGCCCAAGTCACAAAAAAAGATAAATGGCTGCAAAGTTGCTTATTAAAATATAAACATTGAGTCTTTCTAGCTGTGGCATAACTTAGCATCTTTTTCATTTGGGAGAATAGGATTCTAGCTGAAATCGAAAGGGACTGGTCCCAAACTCACTTGGGCACATGGCCTAGGTATGTCGCCATCAGATGCTTTGATTCTCAACCCTTAGGGTTACCATAAAGGCACAGGTCTGTAAGAGATTTGTCATGGTGGAAGAAACATGGTGGCATTCAGTGGAAGAGAGGGAAAGTCCAGGGGCTGCAGACTTCAGTGGCATGACTGACCAGTGACAGTGCACATGGTGGTGGCCTAAACAGGAGCGTCTTCTGAGGGATCCTTTTCCTGCCTTGTTCCCTTGTTCTTGCCCTAACCTCAATTCCATGAGCCACCAGTATCCTTTCAATTGATTACTTTTTTGTTTACGTTAACCATTTTTGTTGTTTGCAGCAAGGGCGGAAGGAAGAAAAGAAGGGAAAGAGGGAGGAAAGGGAAGGAGGTTGGAGGGAGGGAAGGAAATGAGCACAGGAAACAACAATGATATTTAATTGTTCTTGTACTGGTAACTCATCTACTCCTAGTCCTCAATAACATATTGGGTTATGGTTAGGATTAGGATTAAGGTTAGGGTTAGGGTTAGGGTTAGGAATAAAATTTTGCCAAATAAAAATATATTCATTTTCTGTGCTGTATCACAAATGATCACATATTTGGTAGCTTAAAACAATACACATTTATCTCACAGTTTTTGTGTCAGAAGTCCAGGCACAACTTTAGCTGGGTCCTTGGCAGAAGAACAATCTAAGTGTCTACCAGGACATGGTTCATATTTGGAGAGTTGATTGGGGAAAAGAGAGTGGTCCCATACTCATTCAAGTTGTTGGCAGAATTCAGTTCTTTGCAGCTGTAGCACTCATGGGAGCTTGCTTCTTAAAAGCCAGCAAGGAGAGCAAGATTCTAAAGCAAATCTGCTATCAAGATGGGAGTCTTTTCCTTTGACATATATGATAACATCATCATGGGCGTGACATCCCATCACCTTTGCTCTGTTCTGGAGGTTAGAAGCAAGTCACAGGTCCCACCTATGCTTATAGGGAAGAGATTACACAAAGGCGTGAACACCAGGAGGTAGTGACCCACCTTAATGCCTATCCACCACAAAGCTTCATGTCAATTTCAAACAAAGACAGTGACATTTTTGGTAAAACAATCTAACAATTCCAGAACAAGGTCACACTCATATTTTAGTGTAGAGTTGATGAATTATTTCAGTAAAGATGGAGAGGAAACCACAAATACTGAGGCCTGCCTTGTAGCAAAAGAAGTTATGTCATAGTATTTCTAAGAGTCTGACAAGCAGTTAAAAATTCAGTGACCACTATGGTTTAGAAAGAAGCAGAGGTCAGGCATGGTGGTTCATGCCTGTAATCCCAGTGCTTTGGGAGGCAGAGGCAAGATTGCTTGAGGCCAGGAGCTGGAGATCAGCCTGAGTACATAGCAAGACCTCCTTTTCTACTAAAAAAAGAAAAAAAAAGAAAAAAATTAGCCACACGTGGTAGTACGTGCCTTTAATCCCAGCTGCTTGGGAGACTGAGGAGAGAGAACCGCTTGAGCCCAGCAGCTTGAGGTTACAGTGAGCTATGAACATGCCACTTCATTCTAGCCTAGGCGATAGTGCCCTATCCACAACCCCCCCCAAAAAAATAGGAAAAAGAAACAGAGGAAAAAAAATGCTCAGAATAATTGCTTGTAGATAGATGGCACTATAAAAAGAATTGTTAAAGAAATAATGAATTGCTCCATGGTAAAACAAGGGAATCAGAAAAAGCTGTCTTAAAAATTCCTTTATTAAAATTACCAAATGGAGGTGTTTTTGTGGAGAGGTTGAAATCTCAAAATTCCTCAGGTCTGTGATTGTTTTGACTATCCAGTACCATCTGACAAAGTCATAAAACACTTGCTATCATTCCCAGTGATCTATACTTACAAACTTGGATTGGCAAGCCAATTAGAAACAAATTAAGAAAACTACTGAAGGTGGAACTTGCCCAGTGGCTTAAATATTACTCACCAGGCTGTCAAGGTGAAAAATTGTGAGGAAATTATTCCTCTTGATGTTGGTGATGATGATGATGATGGTGACCGTGGTGGCTTATTAATTTAAAGAACATTCTCTCTTTAAATAGCAAGGAAGTCGCAAGTAAAAAGTCTCTGAATGAGAACTGTGTTCTTTGGGGAACAGGAAAGAGGCCTGTGAGACTAGAGCAGAGACTTGAAGGGGAGAATCAAAGATGATGGGTGGGGGACTCATCTAAGACCTTGCAGGCCCCTGGAAGATCTTTGGCTATTACTCTGAGTAGAATGGAAAGTCACTGCAATGTTTGATAATGTGTTTCTGTGAGAGTTCTCTCAATGAGGAGTAATAGAAACAAAGAAAAGGTTTCCTAGGTTATAGTGTACATTTATATAGATTTGTACATAGAAATAATAGAATATGTCCCAAAGGCATCTGAGATGATCTTAAATGCTGGCATTAAAACTTTGATTAGGATAGCTATCCCAGTTTTAGTTATTTTTCAAATATATATTTCCTTAAGAAAAAATACAAAATCCCCCACAAAAGAACAGTCAGCTTAGAATGCTTACTTAGCAGGCAGATTTGTTATACTTTTCTTTCAAACATTTTAAGAATACCCAATCCACAGACAATGTTTTTTGCATATAGGGAAGTAAAAGTATCTATTGTACATTACCCTTTCTAGTAGCATAGATAAATCCCTTTGTTCTACTCTGTCCATTTTCCTGTTCAATTGCAGATTTGTCCTTAATAATTGCTAGTTTACATAATTTATTCTGCTTCATTTTTTTTTCCCAGACAGGGTCTTGCTCTGTTGCCCAGGCTAGAGTGCTGTGGTATAATCATAGCTCACTGCAGCCTCAAACTCCCAGGTTCAAGTGATCTTCCTGCCTCAGCTTCTCGAGTAGTTGGGACTACAAGCATGCACCCCTATGCCTGGCTAATTTTTAAATTTTTTTGTAGAGACTGCTGCTCATGCTGGTCAAGCAGTTCCCCCACCTTGGCTTCCCAAAGTGCTAGGATTATAGGCATGAGCTACCATGCCCAGCCAATTTGTTCTGTTTCAAAATTGTAATTTAGATTGTTTGTAGCTTCCTCAACAACTACAAGTAGCACTATTTCTTTCTTTTTTTTTGAGTTGGAGTCTCACTCTGTCGCCCAGACTGGAGTGCAGTGGCCGCTCCCGGCCACCGCAGCCTCTACCTGCTGGGCTCTGGCTATCCTTCCGCCTCAGCCTTCCGAGTAGCCGTTACAGGCATGCGCTACCACGCCCGGCTAATTTTTTGATTTTATTGTAGAGATGAGGTCTTGCCTGCCCAGGCGGGTCTCAAACCCGCGGGCTCAGGCAATCCACTCACCTCAGCCTCCCAAATGTGCGGGATTACAGGCTGAGCCACCGAGCCCGGCTTGTTTTTTGACAAGGTCTCACTCTGTTGCTTAGACTGGAATGCAGTGGCATAATCACAGCTCACTGCAGCCTCGAATCCCTGGGCTCAAGTGAGCCTCTTGCCTGAGTAGTTGGGACTACAGGTACATAGCACCACACCCAGTTAATTTTTTTTTTTTTTTTAGTTGGAGTCTCACTCTGTTGCCCAGGCTGGAGTGCAGTGGCATGCTCATGGCCACCCCACTGTTGACCTGCTGGGCTCCAGCGATCCTTCCACCTCAGCCTTCCAAGTAGCCAGAACTACAGGTGCGCGCTATCATGCCTAACTCATTTTTGGTTTATTATAGAGACAAGGTCTCACCAAGTTGCCTGGGCTGGTCTCGAACCCGCAGGCTCAAGCAATCCACTCACCTCGGCCTCCCAAAGAGTTGGGATTACAGACTGAGCCACTGAGCCCTGCCTGTGAGCGAATTTTTTAAATACATTTTTTTGTTGACCAGGTGTGATGGCTTATGCCTGCAATCCCAGCACTTTGGGAGGCTGAAGCAGGAGAATTGCTTGAGCTCAAGAATTCAAGAACAGCTGAGCAATATATTGAGACTCTGTCTCTACCAAAAAAAAAAAAAATCAAAAAATTAGCTGGAGTTGGTGGCATATGCCTATAGTCCTAGCTACTTGGGAGGTTGAGGCAGGAGGATTGCTTGAGCCCAGGAGTTTGAGGTTGCAGTGAGCCACGGTCGTGCCACTGCACTCCAATCTGAGTGACAGAGTAAGATGCCCCCAACACAAAAAATAAATAAATAAAATGAAATAATTTTTTTTATAGCTATGGGGTCTTTCTGTGATACCCAGGCTAGTCTTGAACTCAGTCCTCCTGCCTCAGTCTCCTGAGTAGTGCAAAGGTTACAGCCATGAACCACCAGGCCTGGCTTCAGTTTTTGACTTCTGCCCTTCAGAACTATGAGAGAATAAATTTATATTGTTTTATTCATTTAGGTATTTATTTATTTATGAAGTTTCTCTTGACATTAATTTCTTTTTTATTTATGTATATATATTTTATTTTAAAGATGTGGGGTACAATTCAGGATTAGGTATACAAGTGGACATTGTACAAGTAAAGTTTGGGCCTCCCTTTGGTCCCCAGTCACCAAGTTTGTGATCATTTGTCCTGATGCCGACAAGAAACAAATACAAGCTGCATAGATGAAATGTAGTTTTATGTACATTTTTCCTCTGTGGTACTAAAGAATACTTAGCTATCTATGCATATAACTTGATAATAGTCTTTGTCCCACCCATGTATGGCCAAGAGCTACATAAAGGCGAACTGTGTATAGCTGCTCTGTGGTTAAGTGCACTGTAGTACCTCTCTAATCGTACAAGGTCCTTGATTCAGAATGTCCTTTCCATTTTATTTGTTTATTTTTTGAGTCGGAGTCTCACTCTGTCACCCATGCTGGAGTGCAGTGGCATGCTCACAGCCACCCCAGCATCGACCTGCAGGGCTCCAGCGATCCCTCCACCTCAGCCTTCCAAGTAGCCAGAACTACAGGTGCTCACTACCATGCTTGGCTAATTTTTTTATTTATTGTAGAGATGAGGTCTCACCATGTTGCCCAGGCTGGTCTCAAACCCACGGGCCCAGGTAATTCTCTCGCCCCTGCCTCCCAACGTGCTGGGATTACAGGCTTGAGCCACCGTGCCCAGTCACCTTTCTATTTTACATACTATATTCCAAAACCCTGGGTGAGGTCAGGATGTACCGGCCTTATACTGATTCTGTTGTATAATAAATAGGATTTTAATCAATATCATACTATTTTTGAAGACCTAGCTTCTGTACCACTTTGTTATTAGGGAGTAGTTCTGTATTGTCTGATTTGCAAGTAGGCTTACTTTGGGAAGCACTTTGAGAACCTAAAAGAAAACAATCTGTTGGCTAAGGCAAAATTCACAAATAAACAAACATTTAATTGAGTCAAGAATTTGAAACATCTTATCTTCAAAACTCTGAGTAAAACTGCAATCAAAGGTACTGGTTTGAGCATGACTTATGTGATTGTTTATGCTATGAATTGAGTTATGCCCTTGCAAAATTCATATGTTAGTTCTAACCCCTAGTACCCCGTTATGTGACCTTATTTAGAACAGAGTTGTTTCAGATGTAATTAGTAAGAGGAGGCCAGCTGAGCAGTGGCTCATGCCTATAAGCCCCGCAGTTTTAGAGGCTGAAGTGGGAGGATTGCTTGAGCCCAGAAATTCAAGGCCAGCCTGTACAACATAGCAAGCCTTTGTCTCTACACAAAATAAAAAATTAGCCTGGCATGGTGATGCGTGCTTGTAGTCCCAGCTACTTGGGAGGCTGGGGTGGAAGAATCGCCTGAACCCAGGAAGTTGAGGCTGCTGTGAGCCATGATTGTGCCACTGTACTTCAGCCTACGTGACAGAGTAAGACTCTGATTCAAAAGAAAAAAAAAAAAGATAAAAAAGGTCATTAGGGTGGACTCTAATCCAACATGACTGGTGTCCTTATAAAAAGAGGAAATTTTCTGGGCAACATGGTGAGACCTTGTATCTACAATAAATAAAAAATTAGCTGGGCGTGGTAGCATGCACCTGTAGTTGCGGCTACTTGGAAGGCAGAGGCGGAAGGATCGCCAGAGCCCAGCAGGTCTAGGCTGCGGTGGCCATGAGCATGCCACTGCCCTCCAGTCTGGGCAACAGAGTGAGACTCCAACCCCCCCACCAAAGAGAGGAAATTTGGACACAGAGACACCCACGCAGAGAGAACACTATTTAAAGATGAAGACAGAGATTGGGTGATGCTTCTATAAGCCAAGGGATGCCAAAGATTGCCTGCAAACCACCAGAAGGAAGGGGAAGAGGCATGGAACAGATTCTCCCTCGTGGCCCATCCTGCCAAAACTGTTATCTCAGGATTTCTAGTGAACAGAACTGTGAGGCAATAAATGTACAATTGTTTGTTTGTTTTTTAATTGAAGTCTTACTCCATCACCCAGGCCTGAGTGCAGTGACATGCTCATGGCCACCCCAGCATCAACCTACTGTGCTCTGGCGATCCTTCCATCTCAACCTTCCAAGTAGCCGGAACTATAGGTACACACTACCACACCCGGCTAATTTTTTAATTTATTGTAAAGACATGGTTTCGCCAAGTTGCCCAGGCTGGTCTCAAACCTGCAGGTTCAGGCAATCCACTCACCTCAGCCTCCCAAAGTGCTGGGATTACAGACTGAGGCACACAGCCCAACCTCAATGTATGTTTTTTGAGCCGCCCAGTTTGTGGTACTCTGTTACAGCAGCCCTAGCAAACTAATAGTTTGGCTATTCCCTACTAATTTTCTTGGAAATTGTGCATGAATACATCACCAAGATATCTCATGACAATAGAAAGAAAAAAACTCGATTTAAATTATATTTCAGGTGATTCCATCTTAAATTATAGAATTAACTATTAACAATATTGTATGTTGCATATATAGTAATGAACTGAGTATGTTATTTTTACAGATACATCTTTGGTGAGGATATTTATACAAATTTCTGTTTAAATTGGTCTTTTTTAAGAGCAA
The DNA here is from genome assembly GCF_000164805.1 of Carlito syrichta. Lineage (NCBI taxonomy): Eukaryota > Metazoa > Chordata > Mammalia > Primates > Tarsiidae > Carlito > Carlito syrichta. Next base: position 580,606 of record NW_007223664.1, on the reverse strand, counting down.
TTTTGTGTGTGTGTGTGTGTGTGTGCGTGTGTGTGTCGTGTGTTGGAGTCTTACCCTGTCGCCTGGCTGCAGTGCAGTAGCACGCTCATAGCCACTGCAGCCCCAACCTGCTGGGCTAAGGCGACCCTTCCACTTTGGCCTTCCAAGTAACGGAACTACAGGCATGCCACCATGCCCAGTTAATTTTTTTTATTTTATAGAGACAAGGTCTCACCAAGTTGCCCAGGCTGGGCTCGAACCTCTGGACTCAGGCAATCCTCTCCCCTCAGTCTCCCAAAATGCTGGGATTATAGGCTTGAGCCACTGTGCCCAGCAGAAGGGCAAAGTATTTTAAAATGAACTTCTTGATCGGTTTCAGAAGTGTATTGAAATAGACATAATCTCAAACCAAATTTAATATCACTTCTATTTGCAGAATATTTTAGTGGCTCAATTCAGAAATTTGTTTACAAAACCGACAGATAGGGCTTATATTGTGAACAAGTCACTTGTAAAAATTGGTTATAGTCCAAAACTAATTAACATTTGCTTTTAGTTCAGTTTGAAATTCAGTACATTTAGGACCATTTCTTTGTGGAATCAAGGCACTGATTATAACAGTGTTCCAACTCTTGATTAATTACAATGAATTGTTTCATCTCTATCTAAATCATGGATAGTAAGACAGGATAATGTACCTTTAGTGAATTTTGAAGTTTAGTTCCACAAAACAGTGATATTACTAGAGGTAAACAGTGATAAAACCATAAGAATCACTATGTCGGCCAGGCATGATAGCTCATGCCTGTAATCCCAGCTTTGGGAGGCTGAGGCAGGAGGATTTCTTGAAGCCAGGAATTCAAAACCAGCCTGGGCAACATAGCGAGACCTCATCTCTACAAAAAATTTTTAAAAATTATCTAAGCGTGGTGTCATGTTCCTGTAGTGCCAGTTACTCAGGAGGCTGAAATAGGAGGCCAAGTGTTTGAGGCTACAGTGAGTTTTGATTGTACCACTGCACTCAGCCCAAGTGACAGAGTGAGACCTTGTCTAAAAAAAAAAGTACTATGTATGCAACTCATGAATGTTCAGATCTAGATAATGACACTGAATTTCTACTTTTGCTTACCATTTAAAAATCAAACCTCAAGGTATCATTAATCTAGTTCTTTAGTATGTTAAATGTTTTGCTTGAAATGTACATTTAGTTTAAAAGCAGCAATTTAGTGTTCTGTTTCCATGATGCATTGGTATTAAATAAATCACTAGAAAGAAATAATCTATTATAATTTTTCTCTCCTTTGTACAAGCCCCTATACGCACTCATGTGATGTTGCTTGCTGGATATCAAAAAAGATTAAAAGCTGCATGATTTCAGATCAAAGAATAAGCATCTGCCTACCCCAAGGTTTTAAAATATTTAAATTTTTTTCTCATTAAAGACAAGTTACTCAACAGAATTCTAAGTAAAATGCAATTTTACTTCAAGCTATTATATATTTACACTTTTCTCGTTGTATCAAAAGTTAAATTCAACTTATTTGCTGATGAATGCTTCAAGTATACTGACATTTTGCGTAATAGTACTATTTCAATCTGTTCTATTATGCCACATTTGAACTCACTGACTTTCAATGGCATTTACTTGGACTCATGAATATTTTAGGGTTATTTTGTTTTTATAATGGAAGGTTTCACTTATTTATTTAAAGTTAGATTGTTAGATTTAGTGTTGGAAAATGCTGTTTCTAACTGTATGTTATAGAATCAGCATTCCCAAGCTAAAAGAAAGGTGTGTGAAGGTAGTGAAAGTGTTTGGTGAGGTTGTGTTACTGATGGGCAAATTTCTTATAGGAAGGGAAAAATTTCTGGTGACAATATTAAGAATAATTGTATTGGTATTTATAACACTCCATCATCCCCATTTTTTGAGAATATAAATGTTGTCCCTTAAATCAATGGAGAAAAAAAATAAATTGTTTAATAAGTAGTGTTGGCATAATTCCTGAACCATTTGGAAGAGACTATATATTACCTTACACCATACACAAAATAAGTTACAGAAGAATTAAAGATTTACATTTTAAAAATGTAAAAGTTCCAGAAGAAAATATTTTAAAAGTGCCTATTCCTACCATCAGAGTTCTTAATATGACACTAATCTCAAAAGAAATAAAAGAAATGATTGGAAAGGTTGACTACCTAAAAATGTATAACAATACTCAGCAGAAAAGATAAGAGATCAGTTTTTGAAATTAGGGGCACATATTTATGCAGAGGTATACCTGTTAGAAACAATGGCATACAAATTTTTTAAAAAACTTTTATATCGAAATGTATATTCTCCAGTCCTTTAAAACTTTTATATCGAAATGTATATTCTCCAGTGTTCAGTGAGCATCTTCTATGTCTGAGGTCACATGCTGAGTACAAAAGAGATATAGCTTAGACTCATATGGGATCCTCAAGGAACCCCCAATCTAGAGTTTTATGTGCATGGTTAGACTGTTTATGTCAGTAAATGGTTATTTTTTTTTTTTTTTTTTTTGAGTTGGAGTCTCACTCTGTCACCCAGTCTGAAGGGCAGTGGCACGCTCCTGGCCACCGCAGCCTTGACCTGCTGGGCTCAGGCAATCCTTCTGCCTCAGCCTTCCAAGTAGCTGGAACTATAGGCACGTACCACCATGCCCGACTAATTTTTTTTATTTATTGTAGAGATGAAGTCTCGCTAAGTAGCCCAGGCTGGTCTTGAACCCGAGGACTCAGGCAATGCTCTCACCTCGGCCTCCCAAAGTGCTGGGATTATAGGCGTGAGCCACTATGCCCGGCCAGCAAATGGTTATTTTTAAATTATAGAACTATATTCTATCTTAAACCTATAATTACCAGCCCAGGCAACTTAGCGAGACCTTATCTCTTCAATAATTCAAAAATTAGCAAGGCGTGGTAGTGTGCTCCTGTAGTTCCAACTTCTTGGAAGGCTGAGGCGGAAGGATTGTCTGAGCCCAGCAGATCGACCCTGGGGTGGCCGTGAGTATGCCACTGCACTCCAACCTGGGCGATGGAGTGAGACTCCAACTAAAAAAAAAAACAAACCTATAAATAGAACAAGAATTATTAACATTAATATCATAACATAACTTCTTAAAGTTTATTGACTTTAACTAAATTTAGTAGTTCCCAAATATCCTGTGTGGCAGACCTCTCAGATCGAATTGACTTCACTTGACAGGCACAGGCAAGCACATATACATGTAGTTTAATATAATATGATGACTACTTCGACATAACCTCATCTTTGAATCCAACTGAAAAGCAGTATTCTGTTTTGCATGATTCATTGAACCAGAGTTCCCTTTCCCAGGTGCATATGGCAAATAGAGGAGATAATTAGAATTCCACTTTTCTTGAAATGTCAAGAAGGGCAGGTGTACTCTGACCTTAGCTTTAAATTTAACCAAATATATGGGCGAATTTGAGGCTGTTCAACATGTTTCTCAAGGAATTTCCCGCAAGCACTTACTATCTGGAGCTCCTGAAAAAATATGCAAGAAAAGCCTTATTCTCTCTTGACATGAAGTTATGCTCAGCATGTTAACTATAATGCTAGAGCTTAGTTTTTGAACAGCAAAGAACAGCGTTTTCCCGTTCTTTGTTATGTTTGTTCTACAATAACAGTCTTGTGATTAGTATATTATTCTCTATAGCCAACATTTCTTAAGTGCCACCATGGGGTAAGGATTGCTTCTAAAGAATTTTAAAATGTGTTTTTAGCAAAGCTTTAGAGATTAAGTCCTTCACCTTGCTTTCAGTGGCTACATTCTTACTACGGGGTAAAAAGTACAAAACACAAAATTATTCTAGGTCCCCATTAAGATATAGAACATTCTGTGGTAACTGGTTGTTGGTGACCTATACTGATAATTGGAAATAGTACAATTTATTGTAAAGGCACTAATTATTATCTATTTTAATATGCTTTTTACATTCTTTTCTGAGACATAACGTTAGCCCCAGTTTGCAGAAACTGAGAAAACTGAGATTCAGAAAGGTTGAAAATCTTGCTAAGATCATACAGCGGGTAACAGCAAGATTCCAAACCAACCCAACCTGCCTCCAAAACCCTACTATTAAATAGTGACCTTTTCCCCTCTCAAAATTCCTGCCATACATGGAAACAATTCAACATGTGTTTATTCATTCACAATTACAGTGTGCTCTGCCCCAGTCTAGTCTAGGGCTATAATGGTGAAAAGGACAAGGTAGGTCCCTTCCCTCATGGGCTTGAATTCGGTTGAGACAGATAAATTTCTCAATGCTTGATTTAGTAAAGTGATATGAGAGAAGAAATAAAGGAAAATAGAGAGAGAGTCATGGGAATTTCAACTTTATGTTGGGGTCAAGGAAGGCCTCCCTGAGGATCTGTTAGCTGAAAGGAGACTTTGGATGAAGTGAGGGAGAAGGAAGCCATGCTGGATCTGGGGAGAAGGGCATTGTGGACAGAAGGAACGGCACGTGCAAGGACACCGAGCTGAGAATATGCTTGTGTTGAGGATCACAGAGAAAGCCAGTGTGACTGAAAAGGGTGAGGGAAAGAGAGCCAGCCAGGGCCGACTTAGGGAGGGGTTATAGGCCATGGTAAAGAGTGAGAGTTTTTTTTTCCCCCCTTAATATCTGGAGTGGGAAACCAATGAAGGATGCTACCAGGCTCAGAGAGAGATGGGGTGGCTAAGACAGCAACAGGAGTGGGGCCCTGGTAGGTCTATTTTGAGAACTGGGAGAATTGATTATCTAATTGGTGACAGAATCAAAACTCGTAACAGAATCGTGGAACAGGACAGACGTCATTCTGTTAAGAACTGCAGTGTTTGCTGCAACTTCTTCCATGTCTACTGCAAATTGTCTGAGGAAAAGCAAGGCCCAGTGATGATGGGTGTTTTGAGATAATGAGGGGGCTGTTGGAGCCTCATTTGCATTTCCCTGGGAGCTCATTTAGTCATCAGTTTGCCTTATTAATTAATAAGAGTTCATCATAAATCTAGATAGATTCCTCCAAAGAATTAAATCCAAAGAACAAAGTGATAGTAAATGGGTCTCATTGTCTCTTTATTGGGAATCAGTGGGCGAGGAGGAAGGTAAGGAACAGAAAAAGCAAAGTGGGGCAGATGTGGAGAGAAGGCTTTGATCGGTGGGATAAATAATTATGGGAAGAAAGGAATCCCAAGTTACTTACCATGACAGCCATCTGAGGTGGAAAGGAAGGAGGAGCTGGTAGGTTTTAAGTGCTCTGAAGCACTGATGTTCTAAGTGTGGCGTGCTCTCACCATGGAAGGTGTCATTCAAACAGGCAGACCACTGTCTCTGCATTCCCATAACCACCTCTCCCCAGAAGGTGTGCATGCGTGTCTATGCGTAGCATGTGTTTTTGTGTGTCTGTGTGTATCTGTGTGTGTGTCTGTATGTGTGGTTCTTGAATGCTTCTGCAGAATGAAGTCAATTTGTCTTGCCTTTCCTTGTGGTTTCCAAATGGCCTATGCTGGACCAACCACCATTCAAAAGTCCATGGCTTTCCTTTCAAAGGGATTCTATCCTTTTCTGTGCTGCATCTGTTTGTAAACAGTGGCATTCAAGTACAAGTGGTAGTCATGGAGTGGATAGGGAGGGTGTGAAATGGGCCTGAATCAGAGACATTTTAAGAGAAGCAGGGATGATGTTTTTGCCTTGGTTTTAATAGGTTGATGAATGTTGTCATTTCTCTTTTGTACTGAAGATGGTGTGGTGCGGAGTGGGGATGTGCTTACCAGAGAACCTCAGTTTACTTGGTCACAAAGGATTAAAATCCACTACACGATGTGTTCCTTTTCTTGAAATTTTGCTAATTCCTGCTGATGATGATGAGCAGCCTGCATTATTTTTAAGTAACCTGTGAGGTAAGAAGAGCTGAGAGGTGGTTTCACCAGAAATAGTGACATTCACACCCAGGAGCTGAAATAAGACTGAATGCCAACCAGGAGATAAGCCTTGGCTGACACACCCGTACTGTTTACTGTGGTTAATATGTGAGTGTGTGTGTATGTGATCTATAATAGGGTTACAGCATCATGACACTCAATCAGTTTTTAGCAGTTACTCTAACTAGGATGATTCATGGCCCCTGGGCAGCCAAGGCATCCAGCACTGTCTCAGGAACAGTCACGTTCTTTCCAGCCAGATTAAGGCCCAAAGCTCCCTGGCAGGCAGTAGAAAAGCACCAGGTGTTGCCAGCAGCAGTCTTCTTCGCCCTTGCAAGTTACGACTGGAACATTTCCTGAAGCAGGAGAGCTGTACTTGGTGGCACACGGTGTGATTGTTGCCCCACTGCAGGAGCATTTGTCCTGGATGTCTCTGGACCCAGCTGTCTCAGAGGTAGCCATTATAATTGAACTTTGGCCCTCTGGAAACAAGGTCAGTCACAGGAAACATCAGGGAGTTGACTTGTGCTTAACAACTCGGGCTGCTTTGAGGTTTTCCTCTGGATCGTAAAGCTGTTGCAGAGTTAAGTGACTTGGTCTTTCCGCTCTTGTATAATAACTGCTGCTCTAATGTCCATCTGCAAACTCCATCTTCTTGCCTTTGATGCTTCCCATTGCTATTGCTAACCCCCTTACCTTAGTAGACTCTGTAGATAAGGAAAAGAAAAATCTCCAGGCTTTTTGACATAGTGCTTTGAAGACATAGTTTACTGATGGCCTGAAAGAATCCATGCAGCTTCCCACACGCAAAGTTTATTTTGGAGGAGTAGCTTAAATATGAAATAGAATTGGAATGAAATGGAATAGAATTGAGAGTCAAGAAATAAACCTTCACATTTACAGAAAATTGATTTTAAATGAGGGTGCCAAGCCAGTTCAAATGGGGGAAGAACTGCCTTAGCCCAAATGGTGCTAGAGCAACTACTTATGTACAAAAAATAGAGTGGGAACTCTACCTCATACCCTGAAAAAAAAAAAAATAATAATAATCCAAGATTGATCAAAGACCTAAATGTAAAAGCTAAAACTACCACCGGGCGTGGTGGCTCAAGCCTATAATCCAGCACTTTGGGAGGCTGAGGCAAGAGGATTGCTTGAGTTCAGGGGTTCAAGACCAGCTTGGGCAACTTGGCGAGACCTCCTCTCTACAATAAATAAAAAAATTAGCCAGGCATGGTAGCATGCGCCTATAGTTCCAACTACTTGGAAGGCTGAGGTGGAAGGATAGCCTGAGCCCAGCGGTTTGAGGCTGCAGTGGCCATGAGCATGCCCCTGTACTCCAGCCTGGGGGAAAGAGTGAAACTTCAACTCAAAAGCAAACAAACAAAAAAAGAGCTAAAACTGTAACACACTTAGAAGAAAACAGGTGTAAATCTTCATGATCTTGGATTGGCAATGGCTTCTTAAATGTGACACCTGAAGGCATAAAAAGAAAAAGAAAAAAATAGATAATTTGGACATCATAAAACTAAAAATCTTTGTGCTTCAAAGGATACCATTAATAAAGTGAAAAGACAACCCAGAGATGGGAGAGCATCTTTTAAAATTTTATATCTGATAAGAGACTTGTATCTATATAAAGAATAATTATATACAATCAAATTGCAGATGAATAACAAAAAGACAAATAATTCCATTTTAAAATGGGCAAAGGATTTGAACAGACATTACTCCAAAGAAAACATTCAGATTGCTAATGAGCACATGGAAAGATGTTCATCATCATTAATCACTGGGAAATGCAAATCAAAACAACAAGATACCACTGCATAACCACTGGAATGACTATAATTATAAAGACAACAATAACGCATGTTGTCAAGGATGTGGAGAAACTGGAAACCCTCACACACTGCTGGTAGGAATGTAAAATGTATAGCCACTTTGGAAGATAGTCTGGCAGTTCATCAAGCAACTTATTGTACAGTTACCATATGACCAGCAATTCCACTCCTGGGTACATACCCAAAAGAAATGAAAGCATGTGTTCACCAAAAACTTGTCCATGTCCATGAAGTTTATAGCAATATTATTCATAATAGTCAAAAAATGGAAACAACCCAAATGTTCACCAAACTTATGAATGGATGAATAAAATATAGTATATCCATACAATGGAATATTATTTGGCAATAAAAGCAAATGAAGTACTAATACATGCCCCAACATGAATGACTCTTGAAAACATTGTACTAAGTGAAAGATATCAGTCACAAAGGAATAAATGTTGTATGATTCCATTTACATGAAATATTCAGAATAGCAGATTCCTAGAGAAAAAAGGTACATTAGTGTTATCTAGGACTGGGGGGGGATTGTGGGGAAATGGGGAGTCATGCTAATGGGTACAGGGTTTACTTATGGGTAATGAAAATATTATAAAATTGATTATAGTGATGGTCACATAACTCTATGAACATACTAAAAAGCATTCAATTGTATACTTTAAATGGGTGAGTTGTATGCTATACGAATTATATCTCAATAAAGAATATACTTAAAAGTCACATAAATAGTTGAGTAGAGAATATGGAATGTCATTAATTACAGATTTTCTCAGTATTTTTTATTCTTTTTTTGCTTTCATTGCTTTCCCAGAAATTTCTTAGAAAACATCTGAAGCAAATATATGCATGTAGCTCTTTGTATGGATGTCACAGATTTTGCAAGAAAAGACTAGAAAGAAAAAGATGATTATATTATAGTGTTTACATGCATGATTTACTTTTTGCTCATGTTTCAGATTTACTTTGCATCTATTACTGCATACTAGCTATTATACTTCATAGAGATGGAAGTTATTTGGAATTTTTAGCAAAATATTCTCAGTTTCTGGGCCAAACCTGTCTACTGAGAATCAAATATAGTTATCACCGTAGGTACTTCCTACAAATTGCCACATGAAGGTAGAAGAAAGCAGAGAGGTAGCAGATACGCTGTTTTCTCCTAGGCCATGTTGATTTGCCTCCTTCCCCAAGTCAAACTGCAGAGGAAAGAATAGGCACAGAATCTCCTGCAGAGTCGTCTGGTGGGATGTGCCCTGGTATATGGGGTCAATCTACTGCTGTCCAGACCAGGGACTTCCCCTAACCTTGACAATTCAGTTACTTCCTGTGAATCTAAACTTTCTCATTTGCAAACAGAGGGATCTCAAGTCTTTCTTGGGTATAACAGTCTATGATTTTATGATTTTTAAATCTGATCTAGAATGCTCTGGGACATCAGTGCTAAATGAGGATACAGTAAGTGAATGAATATTGTAGTTGAATGGAGATTGCACCCAGTGTGTTGATTAATGAATAAATGTCATTGTAGAAGCAGCAATTTCACGACTTTTCACAGGTCTCTGGAGCTATAGCTGATTAGCACAGCATTTTAATTAGTGACTTGAACAGAAAAAACATTTCTATTAGTTTTGCAGTCCACAAAAAGATGAGCATAACAGACATATTAATTCCCCAACTTGGGTTCAAAAAACTAACTGCCAGGTTCCAAGTGAACGGAGACTTGACTGAGCACAGTGAAGATTTAAGTATCCTGAATGCTGGATGACCGTAAATTCAATCTGAACCAAGATCGATGTGGCTACTTCTTGTTTTTTTCCTTTTTTAAAATTGTGGTACAATTTGCATACAGTGAACAATCCAGAGTTTTGTCGATTGCATACATCCATGCAATCCACACCCCCAAAAAGATCTTTCATGCCCTTCCCAGTCTGTTCCCACCCCAGAGGCAAATACTGGTCTGATTTATTTTACCATGCATTAGTTTTTCCTGGGCTAGAGATTCATAAATGGAATCACAGAATATGTACTCTTTTGTGTCTGGTTTCTTTCATTCCGTGAAATGGTTTTGAGTGTCATCCATTTTGTGGGGGTTTATCAGTAGTTTCTCACAGATTGAATTCCCTGGGAAGAGACAAAGATGAGCTTGCAGAGCATTCATAAAGGAGTACTCTGGGAAGCCACAGCTTTGAAAGGCAGGAGAACGAATCTGGATTGAGCAGGAGGGAAGCAGAGCTGTGAGGCAGCCTCAGAACCAGCCCCAGCTGATCCCTGGCACCAGATGTCCCGTCAGAGTAATCTCAAATTCTGGCACTGGAGCCTTGATGCCCAACTCGTGTTGATCAGTCCTGGATGTAAGCTACTTTTCCAGGAAGCAGGTGGTATCTTGGGCCAGGCTGCTTGTTTCAGGCAGGGAAGTCCTCCCCGAAAGGACTGGCAGCTGGGAGCTGTCTTCCAACAACAGCCCTAGCAGTCAGGGGAAATAGACCCTTTAATTTTGGGGGGGTTGTAGGCAGCATGTCATGGTGTTTTGCTGCTAATATTCCATTAGTGGATGCACTTCCATTTATTTAGCCATTCTCCTGTTTGGTGACATTTGACCCGTTCCAGCTTTAAGCTATTATGAACAAAGCTACTATGAACATTCTTGAACAGGTCTTTTTATGGATATATGTTTTATTTCTTTTGGATCAATGACAATAGATAGAATTCCTGAGCCATAGGTATGTTTAACTTTATAGAAACTGCTAGACTAACCGAACTTCAAGAATTTAAAATAAATCTGGGGCCGGATGTGGTGGCCCGCACCTGTAATCCCAACACTTTGGGAGGCTGAGGCAGGAGGATTGTATGAGCCCAGGAGTTCAAGACCAGCCTGGACAATGTAGTGAGAAGTCATCTTCACACACACACACACACAAATTAAAAATTAGCCAGTTATAGTGGCGCATGCCTGTAGTTCCAGGTACTCTGGAGGTTATGGTGGAAGGATGGCCTGAGCCCAGGAGGTCAAGATTGCAGTGAACCACGATTGTGCCACTGAGTGAAACCCTGACTTAAAATTAATAAATATAAATTTGGATGTAGAAGTATGCCTCCAAAATTACAAAGGATGTTCAGGTTAAATTTAAATGTTTACTTAATATGAGATAGGGTCAGTCACATCCAATAAACTCATTGTAAGTCAAAAATGCATTTAATATCCTGATAAACTCATCGTAAAGTGGAAAAGTCATATATTGAACCATCGTAAGTTAGGGACCGTCTATATAATATCTTTGAATAAAATATGATGGAGGCTTATAAAAGCCACAATGTTTATATATATATAAACTACGTTTCCCATCAGCTATTAGCTGTAGTCTATTGCTCTGGCCCTCTCTGATCCCACGGGGAAGGTGTTAGGTTAATCATCTCAGCTGCTAAGCTGTCTTGCTGTTCTGTGCTATACCTCTCCCTTGATTCAGGTTAGACTTGGATATCCTATTTGCTCTAGCCCCCTGCTTTTCCTTATAGACCTTCCTTTCAAGTAATCTCTACCACCTCCTGTGCTAGTTAGCTATTGCTCTATGACAATGTTGCCACAAATTTAGCAGCATAAAGCCACACATACGAGGCGGGACCCAAAGAAACTCAGAATTATTTTTTGGGGGGCAGGCCCCTTGTAGCACAGGCTACCTTGCTAGGTGTTATAGAAACCCATTGGCATTAGTGTACCAGCTAGTATTGTTGTGAGAGGATGCATTTGGCTTCAGTGAATTTTTTTTTTTTTTTTAAGATTCTTTCAGCAGTTTTGTCCATTTCATGATGGATGATTTACAAACTCACCTGGCCATGTCACACTGAGTGTCCAGCAGTTTTGGACCAAAAACGATGACTCATCCTCCCTATTCACCTGCTTTCACCAAGAGTGACTTCTTTTTTTTGTTTTGTTTTCCTGGATAAAAAAGTCCTCAAAGGGAAACATTTTGCTGATGTGAAAGAGGTGAAACAAAAAATGGCAAAAGCACTAAAAGGCATCAAAATCGATGAGTTCAAAAACTTTTGAACAGTGGAAAAAGCATCTTGATAGGTGCATTGTATCAAATAGAGAGGACTTTGAAGGTGACTGATGTTTAAACATGTAAGAATAAATACACAATTTTTTATACATAAATTCTGGAGGGTTTTTTTTTTTTTTTTTTTGGTTCTCCCTCATATTTACTCTCGGATTTTGTGAGTCAAGAGTTAGGGTACAGTTTAGGACTTCACGGTCCCACACAGCTGCAGTTAAAGTGTCTGTCAAGGCTGTGGTTTCATCTAAGGCTCGACCAAGGAAGAATGCACTCCCAAGCACACTGGCTGCTGGGCAGCCTCCCATTCCTTGCAGAATTCCAGACCGTGGGCTTAATTCCTGGCTCTGAGGGGGAGGCTGCCCTCTGCTCCTTGCCTCATGGCCTTTTCCATATGGCAGCTCACAGTGAGGCACTTGCTACTTCAAAGTCAGGAGGGAAGTATCCTTGGCAAGACAGTCGTTACACTCTTTATAACATAACCATATACACTTAATCACATACATCCTGGCCATTTTTTCTTGGCTAGAAAAAAGTCACAGATCCCCCTGTCAAGGGAAAGGGGATCGCACAGTGGTAGAATACCAGGGGGCTACTTTCGCATCTGACCACCACACTCCCAAAGTTACAAAGCACTTATTGTACTACCTCAGTTGGTCATGTTTCCTTCTTCCAAAAGCAGAAGAAACTTGGAATCCTCTCTCCGGTTTGTCCAGTTATACAGTGATTTGTCTTAATGAATGGTTAGGTTTAGCTTTAGCACTGTTGTATTTCAACCAAATCCATTTTTAACCAAAGGCATAGGCCAGTAATCTCAGAAGAGAAATTGCACCAAGCTTTAACTGGAAACATTAGAAACTCAAATATATGTATTCAGTAGGTGCATATCAAGTATGATTATAGCAATATTCAGATTGTCTGTTCTCTCAGTTACTGTATTAAAAACCTCAAGTACTCATTAGAAAATGGTATTGTATTGATTGCCAGTTGCAGCGGCTCATGCCTGTAATCCCAGCACTTTGGGAGGCAGAGGTGAGAGGATTGCCTGAGACCAGGGTTTCAAGACCAGCCGGCGGGGGGGCAACCTTGTCTCTACAATAAATCAAAAAATTAGCTGGTCGTGGTGGCATGTGCCTGTGATTCCAGCTACTTGGAAGACTGAGGTGGAAGCATCACCTGAGCCCAGCAGGTCGAGGCTGCAATGGCCATGAGTATGCCACTGCACTCCAACCTGGGCAACAGTGAGACTCTGATTCAAAAAGCAAAAACACCTATAAAGAAGAAAGTCAAGGCTAGGCGTAGTGGCTCACACCTGTAATCCCAACACTTTAGGAGGCTGAGGCAAGAGGATTACTTGAGGCTAGGAGTTTGAGACCAGCATGGGCAATGAGTGAGATCTTGTCTCTACAATTTTTTTTTTAATTAGTTGGGCATAGTGGCCCACTCTTGTAGTTGCAACATCTCTAGAGAATGAGCCAGAAGGATCACCTAAGTCCAGGAGGTCAGGGCTGTGGTGAGCTGTGATTATGCCACTGCACAGAACATAGAAGAAGGCATAGACGTAGACGAAGGAGAAGGGGAGGGAAGGGGGAGAAGGAAGAGGGATGTGGGGACAAAGAACAGGAAGAAGGAGGAGGAGGAGGAGAAATAATCAAATTATCTAAACAAACACTGGAATCTTTGAGACTTCATGTGGGTTTTGGAATCTGCATAGCAAAACAAAATCTCCAGCATTTTTTCCTATAAAAATAAACAAATAAATATATCTTTTAAAGCAGGACAATAATTTTGCAAATGAAATTAAAACTTTTAGGAAACGGTTGTTTCTTTTTTTTTTTTTTTTTGAGTTGGAGTCTCACTCTGTCGCTCAGACTGGAGTGCGGTGGCCGGGCCACCGCAGCCTCAACCTGCTGGGCTCTGGTGATCCTTCCGCCTCAGCCTTCCAAGTTGCCGGAATTACAGGCATGTGCTACCACGCCCGGCTGATTTTTTTGATTTATTGTAGAGATGAGGTCTCGCTGCCCAGGCGGGTCTCGAACCCTCGGGCTCAGGCAATCCACTCACCTCAGCCTTCCAAAGGCGCGGGATTACAGGATGAGCCACTGAGCCCGGCTAAATGGTTGTTTCTTATTGTATATTGGACCTTTTTTCTAACTTGTAAAAATTTCCCTTGTGTGTTTTCAAAATTGAATGCCCTCCCTTGGAGAAGTTTAGGCATTGAAAACCCTTCAGTAAAGGAGCCTCACAGTCTTGGAGGGTGGTGTGGAGATTTAGAATGGCAGTGTTCCCAGTGCATGTTGTATGTCTACTGCATAATTGTGATTATAACATTTCTCCCTGAATAAAACTTGTTTTGATGAAAGAATAGGTCAGAACACCAGGAAACTGTGTGGCTCCACCCACTTTCTCAGGTCCTGTCTTTATCACCTGTGTGGAGAATGCATCAATTTTCCATAATTGAGAAGAAATTTGCAGTTACTGAAATCCATTTTCTAATTTTAAAAACCTCTTCAATATACACAACTTCCTCTAGAGAGTTGTTTTACTTGGAGGCATTTCTTCAGTTTAGATTTAAATTCTAATAAAACTAAGTATGTTTTTAGGAACTAACGTTATAGTCTTTTTTTTAACTTCTATTTTAAAATGCCAGGAACATAAAAGAACAGCTGAAGTTAAGCCTGTTAAATACCTATTTTGTTTGTGATTCCCTTTAGATGTCATTTGGAGTTTTAAAGAGACTATTGTACTGCAAATAAAAAATGTTGCAGAGAGATATTTACTCTACAGAAAATAAAAATAAGCAGTAGGTAGGAGTTCTTTGTCTGTTTTTAGTGATAGCTGAGCTATTGGATAATGAAAGTGGCATAAATAAGAATAAAAATGCATCTGTATTTTTCCCTGAATGCATAATAATACATTTAATTTTAATTTTATTTTTGAGTTGGAGTCTCACTCTGTTGCCCAGGTTGGAGTGCAGTGGCACACTCATAGCCACCACAGCCTTGACCTGCTGGGCTCAGGCACTCCTTCCATCTCAGCCTTCCAAGTAACTGGAACTACAGGCATGCACTACCATGCCCAGCTACAAAATAATATGTTTTAAATTCGCCTTTCTATTAGTGATGTTTCATTTCTTATGACTACCAAGTAGTTCTGTTTTTCTTTTTGAATTGTCTTCACCTGTATTCCAGTTACTTTTTTCTCTCTCTCTCTCTCTCTCTCTCTCTCCTTGAGTCAGGGTCTCTGTCTTCCAGGCTAGAGTGCAGTGGCGTAATCACTGCTCACCTCAGCCTCCAACTCCTTGAACCTTCCACCTCAGACTCCTTAGTAGCTTGGACTACAGATGAGCGTCATCACGCCCAGCTAATTTTTTTGACTTTGTAGAGACTAGGTCTTGCTGTATTGCCCAGGCTGGTCCTGAACTCCTGTGCTCAAGCAATCCTCCCGCCTCAGCCTCCCAAAGTGCTGGGATTACAGTTGTGAGCCACTGCGTCTGGCCTCCAATTACAATTTTCATTCAAAGACGTAGAGCATTCTCTTAATATCCTGAGTCAACCCTTGCTGTCCACATGAATGAATGAAGGTACTGAATCGATCAAAGCACTGAATCACCACTCTTGATTTTTAGATCCTACTTCATTGGTTGTTCTTATTTTTACTATTCTCTTTTTTACTCTTTTTCTTTTCTTTGTTCCTTCCTTTCCCTTTTTAGCTTCAACAGTTTAACATTGACTCAATTTTTTTGTGTGATTATATTATTTCTCCCTGAATAAATCGTTCTTGGTTTTTAATAAATGCAATTAAGCTTTAAATGTATCTCTAATTACTACATAGCTTCAACCCACGTTTTGTAGTACTTTCATTGTTTTTAGTTCTAAATATCTTCTAAGTTACAATTTGATTTTCTGTGTTAAGTAAGAGTGTGGTCTTTTAGTTTCCAAAAATGTGTGGGAGGGGTTTTTGTTTCTGTTTTCAACTATGTTTTCTTGCTGATATTTAATTTTAATTACATTATGATCAGGGGATTGTTTAATATGAGTTGTTTAAAATTAATAATTTTGCTGGGCATGGTGGCTGAAGCCTGTTATCCCAGCACTTTGGGAGACCAACGCGAGAGGAATGCTTGAGCTCAGAGGCTTGAGACCAGCCTGGGCAACTTGATGAGACATCATCTCTAAATAAAAAAATAAGCTGTGTTGGTAGCACACGCCTGTAGTCCCAGCTACTTGAAAGGCTGAGGAGGAAGGATCACCTGAGCCCGGCAAGTCAAGGCTGCAGCAGCCGTGAACATGCCACTGCATTCCAACCTGGGTAACAGAGTGAGACTCTGACTCAAAAAAAAAAAAAAATATTATTTCTCTTGTGGTACAGCATTTACTCAATGTATAGAGTTGCTATTTCTTAAGTACAGGTCTCTACATATCTTTTACATCAAGTTTGTCAGTTGGATTGCGAAAATACACAAGCTTGATAATGTTTTATTTTCTTGATCTATTACTTTTTGATGGTATGTTTAAAATCTCTCCATATTATTGTGGCTCTGTCTCTTCATCTCTGTAATTTTGTTAGTTTTTGTTTTATATATTTCAAGGTTCTGATGTCAGAGACATGCTAGATGATAATTTTACCATCTTGTTAGATTGTTCTTTTATCATCACAGTATGTAATACGTCCCTCTATGGTTTTATTATTTTGCTTTCAGTTTTAATTCACCTATCTATCATTAATCCTGATATTACCAATTTTCTTTTGGTAAGAATTTATTTGGTATATATTTTTCATGCTATTATTTTCAGCTTTTGCAGTTTTGGGTGTGTTTCCTAAATATGCAGATAGAGAGATGTATTTCTGCTTCCTCCAATCTTTTAGTCTCTGTCATTAGGTAAGAAAAGTTATTCTTTTGCATTTATTAAGATTACTGATTTGGATTTACATTGACTATCTTAATCTGTGTCATCTTTTTTAGCATGCTTTTCTTCAATTTTTTTCTTTCTTTTTTTTCATTATTTCAATAAGTGAAGCTTTGTCTAATCCCCTCTGATTTACTGATGTTGACAATTATTGTTGAATTTAGTTATTATTATATAAAACAATAAATTTTTCTAACAAAGTCTAAAATTATTTAGTATGTCTATCTTCCTCCTGATCAAAATCAAGACCCTAGCATATGTTAAAACTTCACTATCTCTGCATTTGCACAGCCAATAACTTACTAAATTGAGTATCATTTCATCACTTTCTATGTTTATTGTTTTTTCTTGCATGCCACCCTTACCTCTGGGTTCATTTTCTTTCTTGATGAGGAATTTCCTATGGAAGTTTTTAGCGAATGATTGATTTAGTGAATGATTGTTTACCTGAATATGGAATTATAGGCTGGCTGTTACTTCTCTATAACACCAAGGCAAAGTAATTCTATTGACTTCTTGAATTTATTGTTCCTTAAAGTGGCATTTGCCTTTTCTGCCTACTATTTTTTAAATGTTGTTTTTACTCCTGATACTCAATTCCACTAGGATGCGTTTAGGTATAGATTGATTTTATTTTTCCCCTTGGTGACACAGGGGACCGTTTTCATTCTCTATGTGGATGTCTAATGGACATTTCAAAACTGAACTTCTAATTTTCTACTCCAAATCTATTCCACTTGCTGTCCCAGTTTTAATTAATGGCAATTTGATCCTTCCAATTTCTCAGGAAAGATCTTGAAGTCCTCCTTGCTTCATATATTTTTTTTCTCCCATACCCCACATTCAATCCAAAAAGAATTTGACTCTGCCTTCAAAATGTATCCAGAACCCAGGTGTATTCCATCTTTCTCACTGCTGCTAACCTGGGCTAGGCCACCATCATTTCTAGCCTGGATTATTCCTGTAGTCTCTCTAGGTCTTTCCAACTTTGTCTTCGCTATCCTTTATTCAAAAACCATAGTGACTGTAAAACGTAAGTCAGATCATGTCACTATTTTGCTTAAAACTCATTGCTTCTCCATCTCATTTGTAGTAAAAGCCAAAGTCTGTATGGTCAACCACAAAACCCTACATGGTAGCAACCACCTTCTCATCTCTACCTACCTTAAGCTATGTACTCCAACCACACTGGCCCCCTTCAGGACCTCACACACACACTGTGTTCCTTTCTTTATGTCAACTGGTCTTTCTGCTTGAAACACTTTCCCCAGATAGCCACATGATTGACTCCATTACCTCCTTTGAGTTTTTGCTTAAACACTGTTCTTCTCAGTGAGGACAACTGTGACCACCACACGCCCATCCAGTCTCTCTCATCCTTCTCTGTTTATTTCATAGTATTTTCTATTTCCCAACCTGCTGTAAAATTTACTGATTTATTATGCATATTGTTTACTCTCTGTCCTTTCATTAGAATGTAAGCTCTATGAGTGCAGGTGTTTTTGCTTTTTGTGTAATTCTATCTTCCAGGTACTTAGAACAGAAACTGGCACAAAGGAGATACACAATAAATACTTGTTGAATGAATGATGAACCAATAAATGAATTCTTATTCATGTGAAACTATCATATAATTAATATAAAGATCCAACATATTTTCCTAGTACAGGAATACAGTGATATACAGTTACAACCCAAATGCCCATTAACTGGTAAATGGATCATCAAACTTACAAATTACTGACACACAGAGTAACATGGATGAATATCAGAAACATTCAGTGAAAGAAGCCAGATACAAAAAGCTGTACATAGTATTATTCCATTTACATGAAATTTTAGAAAAGTCAAAACTATAGAGATGGAAGGCAGATCAGCAGTTTCCTGATGCTGGGAGTGGGACAGGTATGAACCGCTGGAAGATGCAAGGGCATGCCTTACGGGTTCTCGGGGTTTCCTGAAACTTGATTGTGGTGGTGGCTGCACTCCATTTTTATCAAAACTCATCCGACTGTTTGTTTGAAATGGGTACATTTTAGGATTTATAACTTTATTCCTCAAAAAGCTACAAGCAGTTAACAAACACGGTTAATCCTGACTGAATACTATCAGAATATAATCTTGCATGTAGGAAGCCCTTCACCCACTTGACGTGCCTTCAGAAGGAATGACCAACTCTGTGCGGGTGGTGGGTACAGATTTAGTAATTAATAAAGGTCAGAGCCTTCCCTGTACCGGCCTATGTGTGTCCTTAATACTTGGAACAAGCCTCTGTTCCTCCACCGTTGGGACCCGTTATCTGTAAGCTGCAACGCCCACCCTCCACCGTACACATTCTATGAACTCCACGGAGTAGACTCTCCAACTCACTGATCCTCATGCTGGTGGACTAGAGGTGTCTCACCCAGGGAGGTCCTCAGTCAATTCTAATTGAATGACTAGATGATTGTTTGATAGAGTGGCATCTAAAAAAGGTCTACAGTCCCGGACAGACTTCAGATTCTTTTGCTATGGAGTCAACATATTTTCACCAAAACCATACATGTATTGCTAGATGAGGTTGTTTTATTTTTTGTCCTTACTTGAAACCGCTATCATTAAGGAGATAATATAAATGCTTATATGTTTTTGTATCATGTATGAATTAATTCCCCCTGTGTGCCAGATATTTTGTTAATTTCTAGGGATGGATATGATGGTCAACAAAACAATGATTTGGACCTTACTTTAAGCAATTATTTTGTGTAAATTGGGCAGTAATTATTAGAGTTTTTTTTTTTTGAGTGGGGGTCTCACTCTGTTACCCAGGCTAGATGCAGTGGCATGATCATGACCCACCACAACCTCCCTTCTGGGCTCAGGCATTCCTTCCATCTCAGTCTCCTGAGTAACTGGAAGTAACCATAAGCACATGCCACCATGCCCGGCTAATTTTTAAATTTTTTTTGTAGAGACAAGGTCTAGGCTGGTCTTGAACTCCTGGGCTCAAGCAGTCCCCTTGCCTTGACCTCCCAAAGTGCTGGTACTATAGGTGTGAGCCACTATGCCGGGCCTAGAGATATCTTTAAAGAGTGTTCAATAAATTAAAGATTATTAATTGTATAGCAGTTATTAGAGTTTCAAGTAGTATGGGTGAGTAATTTGTTTTACTTATGAAACAAAGTACATAATATGACAGACACTTTTCCTCCTAGGGTGAGGACACTGTCTTTGGAAAAGGAAATTCCAGCACCACCCCTTAAGGTCTCTATTTTCCAGTGTAAATCTTCTGACTGCAGAGCTCAATCACTAAGCAAGCATACGGGAGCCACATCCTGCCCTCTGCAGATACTCAGGCAGGGTGAGGCAGAGGCAAGGTATTTTGTTAATCCTTTTAGCTTGAGTGAGCAGAAGAAGGAAAACTCAGGAAATAAATCATACAAAAATATGAAAACAATAGGAAAGAAAATCCTGCCTTACAGGTTTGTTTCCTGTTCTGTCTAATACTTGTGGAATGTGGTCTTCTCTTCTACCGATGTTTAATATAACCAGAACTTCCCAAGGTGTAATTCTTTTCTTAACAAAGTTCTTCTTTGTTAATGTTTTCATGTTAAAACTAGTATCTCTCAGAATTGTCAAAACACAAAATAACCACTCAGTTTCAATTGCTATCAAGTAACATCTTAAAAAGTAAATACTAGTTACATATCCAGAGTTTCAATTGAAAGTATAATATCCAGTAAAACTATGATTTGACTTTTAGTTGTTTACTTTTCTAAGTAAGCTGCCTCTTACAAAATGTAGGCATGTTTTGAAGAAATTCAGAGTTGTCTAGTAAAAAACAATCTGAGTATTTTTAAATGTTTGCATATCAGCTTTTAGTATCCAATTTGGAAGGTTTACTAAGTTTTAATTCATTTCCTTCCTATTAAGAAAGGGTTTTTCTCTGGCTACAGTTCCCATTACCCAAGGAAATGTCACTGATTCACAGCATCTTCATGACCAAATCCAGAAATAAGGGTGTCAGTTAACATAATCTTCATCTACTTATGCATGGGCACCATCAACTGCTGTTACTTCCTGGGTCACAGCCCTTCTAATCAACCATCTCCTCTCATGGAACTCTGCCTATCTCTTCCCTCCTACCATGATCTCCCCTCCCCCAACGGCTAGTGTCTCAAAAATGGATCCTCCGAACAGACAGAGATCCACGATTAGTACTCATGACTTTTGTGTTCTGAGGGAGGAAGTTTCTCTCTTCTTGCCATTCCAGGCTTAGATCTGGCTGCCTAGAAAAGTATGTCAGTGACCTAAGTTACAGGATTTGATAGTGGTGACTATAGTAATTGTAAACCATCTTCTCTACCTACCAAATTTTGTCTGCAAATAAACAAATGTATGTCTGCAATTTGGACTTTGACCTAGTGGTAAAGTCCTTTTTTACAAATAGTCCAGATCACTAACGTTCAGCTTATGTCTGCTTTAACTTTTATCTAATGTATATGGTGGCTCCCATCCATGGTGGGTGCAGTTGTCACTTTAGCCACCCCAGATGGGTGTGCTTAAAAACTTCCACATCAGAGAGGCCAGTGAAGTCTGTGTCAGAGGGTGGATTGCTTGAAAACCTCCTAAGTACATCCTCTTTGTCATAAAGGCACACTAGTTTCCAGACGGGAAAATTCTATCTAACTAATCCACTTAATATAATTTCCTTCTGGAAGTAAATGAATAAATCACAGAAGTTCTCTCAGGAGTTTAAAATATTTAGGTTGCTCAGTGGAAAAATCAGTAGATGCCATTAGTCTGTATTTTTAGGAAGGTTAAATATAAGCTATTTCTCAAATTGTCATGGTATGATTTAATGACCGCGTATTACAACAGATAAAAGTAGTGGTATGCTGAAGGCAGCTCATACAGGCTTGTGGGCCAAGTTGTTAAATTGCAAGCTAGTTGACATCAATTTTGCTAGTTGGTCGGTAGCTTGGAGAATCGTCCATTGTCGGAGTACTTAAATCACAGAAACTGGCCAACAGTACAAATCTCAAATCAGTTTGAGGCCCCTTCCTGCCTTCCCATCCCCAACCCAAAGCACTTGTTAAGCATTTACCAGGATACCATTGGAGAAGAGATTGGTTTAGAAAGGCAGAACAAAGAGTGGAACCAATGGGATAAATACTGAAGAATTGCAAATGGATGGCTTTCTCAGAGTTGGTTATTGGCAATAAAGGAAATGGCCATATTTTTCAGATGACATTAAACACTTCCAGAGTTAAACTGTAAGCCCACAGGATTAGCGCCCAGAATTCTTAGTAAAGCTGTGTGAGTTCTAATAAGGCAGAAGAAAGGCAGTTTTGGGGGCAGGGAGGAATTATCTTTAAATGCCCTTGTTAAATGATCATTTCTAACCTTTATGTTATGACCTACAAATGAAATTTAAGGATTTTTGTAGACTTTTTCTGTGTTCATTAGTATAACTTGTGAGGTATGGTTAAAAGGCTACTTAATGCCAAACCCCATCAGAAGCTCTGGAAACAGAGTAGAATAACTCTCCCACCCTTAGAAAGAAACCTTAGTGCACACTTCCTGCAGTTTTGGTTGACATGCTTCAAGGATAATGTAATGGAACTGGAAGAGTTTCAGGGAAAATTGTGTAACCTGATCGAGGGATTATAGGAATCCCAGATGAGGTTTAAGATAATATTAACTAGCAAATCATGAAAGGTCTTGAGTAAGGTAAATATGGATATATTAAGCAAATCCTGAAAAACTGGAACTATAGAGCATCCCTTTGATGTTTGAAATAAGAGTTTGTAGAAGAAATAAAAATTAACACACTATTGTTTCTCAAGGAAAAGGAGTAATGATAGGAACCTCAAAGTTTAATTTTTATCTATTTTAAAAGATTATATTTACACATACTACATATATATACACACACACATATATATTTGAATTGAGGTCTCACTGTCGCCCAGGCTGCAATGCAGTGGCTAAATCACGACTTACCGCAGCCTCAAACCCCTAGGCTCAGGCGGTCCTTCTGCCTTGGCTTGCCAAAGTGCTGGGACAACAGGCAAGAGCCTCTGCACCCAGCCTGTATTTACATGTTTGTAAGGTACAAAATCTACTGTATATTTCCTCTAATCAATGACCTGCTTTATCAGTTAGGAGTGAGACATTCTCCCCAGTCCACTTACGTATAACCATTTTTGTTTCTTGAGGCAATTTAAAACAAAGAAATGGAAGAGCCAGCTGTAATAATTGCTTACTTGCACTGTTAGCTCCCCAGGTGGAATGTGTTCCTGAAACACAACATTTTTTGTATTTTTAAAAAGATTTAGTTGGGTGGGGAGACCAGGGTCGGGGACTCCCTTGAACTCAGGAATTCGAGACTAGAGGGATCTGTAATTGCACCACTGACTCCAGCCTGGGTGACAGACATTGACATAATAATAGTACTACTACTACTACCACTACCACTAATATATATAATTTAAAATCAATATTTCTTGAGAATGAATTAGGCAAAAGGAAGTAGATAATCGATCATGGGAAAGATCTTCCCCACAATAAAGGCTATTTGGGTGTGAAAAAATAGGGCAACTTACTTAACTATGAGAAACAGGCAAGCAGGGTCTTTCAAAAAAAAAAAAAAAAAGCAAGGCCCTTCATGATCTTAATAATATACGTTATAGGAAAAAAAATGATTTTTATGTTAGTTCAGCACTGTCTAGAATACACTAAAATAAATGAAAGCTATGGTAAGTAACCTAAATATATTGTACTTTAAAAAAAACTTTTTAATGAAATATATACATTCAGAAAAGTGCACAAATCATTGTATACAGCTTCATGAATTTTCATGATGGCATGAACACATCTGGTAACCACCATCCACCGGAGGCACCATATGTATATACTGCATTTGTGTGTGTGTGTGTGTGTGTGTGTGTGTCTAGATTACTCATCATTCTAATCATTGATAGTAAATACCAAGAGTATTTACTTGTATTTATATTTAATTTTTTATTTTTTGAGTTGGAGTCTCACTCTTGTCGCCCAGTGGCACACTCATGGCCACCCCAGCGTCGACCTACTAGGCTCCCGCGATCCTTCGGCCTCAGCCTTCTAAGTAGCCGGAACTACAGGCACACGTGGGCCCCACTAATATTTTGATTTATTATGGAGACTAGGTCTCCCCAGGTTGCCCGGGCCGGTCTTGAACCCGCGGGCTCAGGCAATCTACTCGCCTCGACCTCCCAAAGTGCTGGGATTACAGGCTGAGCCACCGAGTCCAACCTGTATTTATGTTTTTAAGAAGACTGAGAGTTGATAGAATATTATAGGGTTTGATTCAACTTTCAGGGCTGTTCTTGTTGTTTTCGCCTTTTGTATCTTTTGCACACCTTACTTCACGGTGGTGATTCTTTTGAAATATGAGGGGTGACCACCCCAGAGTTTGAGGTGGAAGATAGCAAAGTGTATACTTTGTTGATCTTACTCATAGGTCCATCACTTAGATGTGTTGTTCAGCCTGACTGAGAGCATTAATACTGTTTGTTTGTTTTTTTTATCTGTTAAAAGGAAGATAATTTTTAAATGTGTGTGGGTGGGGGGGGGAATCCCCAAACGCGCACATCTCACAGTGCTGCGATCCTGCAGAGTAAAGTAACTAACTTTAAAGAAATACATTTTCTTAAATTAAGTACCGTGACTAAGTACTTTAATTCCTTTTCTTCCAGCCCTAGAGGATCCTTTGACATTGAACCTTTCAAGTGAAAGAGGAGTCGCCTGAAGGCCTGAGCTCGCGCCCGCCCCGAAGGGGTGCGGGTCTCCTAGCCGCGGCGGCGCGCGCGCCCAGCCGGGGCTTCCCCCCATCCTCCCGCGTTTGCGCCCTTTCCCCACCCCCTCCTCCCGCCCTATCGCCCTCGCCCCCCTCCTTCCTCCCCGTGACCCCTGACCCCAGCTAATCTGCATAGAGGAATGACAGGCATCCGCTGGGCAGGATCCGCCGCGCCGGCTGCGGCCGGCCGGGCTGGGAGACCCGCGCGGGGGAGAAGGTGAGGGGACCGGGCGGGCGGCCCGGCGCGGGCCGGGAGATGGACGCTCGGAAGCCTGGCCGGGAGCGCACCCCTGACCGGAGGACGCCGAGAGCCGCGTGATCGCCGGACCTGGCCCTGCGACCCCCGCCATGGGCCAGACCTCG
>NW_007223664.1:458023-555609 GCF_000164805.1 Carlito syrichta | reverse complement strand
CCCCCGGGACAGGCGAGGCCGGGCGGCCGGGCGGTTCCGCTCGGACCCGCCAAGTCCCTCGGAGAAACCCCAGAGGTGGCCTCGCCAAACTCTTTGTCGTGGAAGTGGAATGTCTTTTGGATCCGGCCGGTTTGACCTTAAAGGCGCAGGCTCCATTTTCGGTGCGAGATGCCTCGCTGTGGGTTTTTTTTTTTTTTTTCCCTTTTTTTTTTTTTCCCTCCAAATCACTTCGGAGCCAGAAACTTACGGGAAACGCCATTTGCGTACGACTGTACTTTTAAAAACGCGAACCTTAGAGAGCAGGAGAAACGCGCCAACAGGTTTTTCTGTGTTTACGCTTGGCTTCCGAACAGACTAGAGCTGAATTCTTTCGAGCTTGTCAACTGATTTATGGTTTGTTATTCGGAGTAGGAGTAGTGCTGGTTGCCTTCTCGTATCCTGGCAGAAGGCTGAATATTTAAGAACTACCCCCAGAATGCCTGATTGTTTCAAATGAGACTTGTTGTGTTTCTGTTAGACTCAGAAGCTATAAAATTCAGGGAAACGTGTCTCACGAACTTGGTTTCTGAAGGCTGAAGTTCGTTTTATGGAAAGTATATACTGTGTCTGAATTGTAATGCCCCTGTTTTATAAGTTTTTTTTTTCCCATTTTCTTAAACAAGAAAAGGGAAGGAAGGTGCGTTTGGCATTTCCCCAGCTGTGTAGAGATAAGCAACTGTGTGGTGGCATTGCTGGTGATTGGATGACGAAATACATGTGAAACGTACTAGTTTGATATTTTTCCATCAGTGGTTAAAAAACAAATCCCAAAGGGACCACTTATGTTGTTCGTGCAGATAGCTGATACACTTTTTAAAGAGTGCAAACAACAACAGGTTCTTGCTGAAAGGAAATGACAGAACACAGAGGAACGTTTTTCAATCTACCCCAGGATGTCTGTCCCAATAGTCTTCTGTCATTCCATCTCCCTTACCTCACCCCAAGTGGGTCTGTGTATGTAGCAGGGCTTCACTGCCTGAGCTATCACCAGCTTTGCCCGGGCTCATGTTCATGCCACAGAATGACCCCTCTGCAAAGGAGAGAAATCTGAATGTAAAATGATGACAGTCTGTGACATGGTCCCAGTTCTCTGAACAACAATAAGGCATGCTAATTAATGTCTTCTGAGAGAGATTTGGGGAGTGTTGATTAGGATCTTACATTTAGTAAATTATTTTGTGCAAATAAGACTTTTTTGGGGTTTTACCTTAAAGCAGTGTGACTTTTCATTTGGAGGAAGAGTTCTATTTGTACATTTCTGCACGGACAAAGGTAGACTTAAATCAGTACTCCAGTACAACAGGTATACAGAAAGTACTGTCCTGAATTAGTTATTTGTCACAAAATATCACCTGAGTGAATATTAGGAAAGCAAATTTTATCTTTATAGAAATCAAGGACTATCATATAGATGGTGTCTAAGAAGCAAGTAGATCCTAAAATGTGACTGCCCTGTCTCTTACTCAGTAAAAAGATACCCAGATTACCCGAATAAAATGGATAATGATATGAGAGATTGTGTAGTCTTTTAACTCAAAAGTGATTTAAGCAAAAAGTTATGCTTAATCATAAAAGATATTTCAGAGAGATAGCTCATGGAATGGTGTTATACTTAAATTGCAGGTACTCAGTCTTGTGGATTAGAATTTGTATGAACTGAAATGACCAACCCATTCATGAGTAGAGTAGACCAATCCATACATGGTTTGCTCTATCAGTTAAAGGATGATTGTGGTTATGACTTAAGTTTTCTATGGCATCTGAGATCTCTAAGTCTATTAGAGTTACTCTGTTTCCCACTTTTTTATTTTTGAGTCAGATTCTCACTGTTGCCCAGACTGGCGTGCAGTGGCACGCTCACCACCACAACCTCAACCTGCTGGGCTTGGGCGATTTTTCTGCCTCAGCCTTCCAAGTAGCTGGAACTACAGGCACATGCCACAAGGCTGGCTAATGTTTTTTGGATTTGTTATAGAGACAAGGTGTCGCCAAGTTGCCCAGGCTGGTCTTGAACCCTGGGCTCAGGCAAGCCTCTGGCCTCTGCTTCCCAAAGTGCTGGGAATACAGGCTTGAGCCACTGCACCCAGCCTGCTATCAGATTTTAAACTAAAACAAAAAAGCAACTTTTAGGTGAGTTTTACATTCATGTCTGTAATCTTCTGAGTCTGAGAATGCCAGACCTTCTACTATTCCAAGTATTTTGTTCACTCCTTGTTAGCTGTTTAACTCTGGCTTTAGGGTGTGAAGATCCTTGTTCTGTTTGATCTTAGCCATCCACTAGTTGTTTAAGTCTGAAGCAGCTGCTAGGGATTACAGTATTAAAGATGATTCTTGTCTTAAATGCTTAGTGGGGGGGAAATCTGTTTGAGCCGAAGCAATCAATAGCCCAGAGTTTAATAATTCATACAGTTCGCTCAATTTGGGCTTTTGTAAAAATTTTCATTGCAGGCCAGATGTTAGCTTGCTTCTGAACTCTCTTGACTTCAGGCTCTCTTGAGCCTTTCAACTGAGGCTGCACCATTTCTTTGGATTCCAGGAGGGCTATTAATAATTATGTCTGAAAATATGCAGTTAGATCTATTATTTCTATTCTTAAAAACAACCTTATTGGCATATAATTCACATACCATAAAATTCACCCTTTGAAAATATACAATTCATTGTTGTTTAGTATATTCACAGTGCTGTACAACCATCATTTCCTATTTCCACCCTATTGTTCCTGCCCCTTCTACCCCAATTAAACACAAATATGCTTTCTGTCCCTATAGGTTTGCTTATTTGAAGCATTTTATATCAAGGGAATCATATAACGTGTCATTTTTGTGACTGCTTTCTTTCACTTAGCTCATTTTCAAGGGTCATCCATGTTGCACCACGTGTCAGTACTTCATTTCGTTTTATTGCCAAATAATATTCTACTATGTGGAATACATCTTATTTATCCATTTATCCCCATTAATGGACATTTGGGTTGTTTCTGCTTTTGGCTATTATGAATAATGATGCTCTGAATTTTATATACAAGTTGTTGGTGAACGTATGTTTTCATTGCTAGGCCATATGGTAGGTAATGCTATGTTTAACGTTTTTAAAAGTTGATAGTTTTCCAAAGCAGCTACACCATTTTGTATTTCCACCAACAGTGTATAAGAGTTCCACTTTCTTCACATCATTTCCAACATTTGTATTTTTTTTTATAATGACCATTCTTGTACATGTGAAGATTTATCTTGTTTTGATTTTCTTTTCCTTAATTACAAATGATACCGAGCATCCTTTCATGTACTTATTGACCATTTGTATATCTTTTCTGGAAAAATATCGATTCAGATCCTTTGCCTAATTTTAGTTGGCTGATTTGAACTTCTGCGGAGTTTTAAGAGTTCTTTAAATACTAGATGCAAATACATGATTTGAAGATATTTTCTACTATTCTTTGGGTTGTCTTTTCATCTTCTAATATAATTTTCAGCTCAGAATTTTAAAATTTTCGTGATGCCCAGTTTATTTTTTCTTTTCTTGTTTGTATTTTTGGTGTCACATCTAAGAAACCATTGCCTAGTCAAGGTCACAAAGATAAATATTCTTATAAAAGTTTTATAGTTTTAACATTTACATCTAGTCAGTTGATATATTTTTAGTTAACTTCTATGTATATTGTGAGGTGGAATTTCAACTTCATTCTTTCACATCTGACTGTCTAGTTATCTTAGCACCGTTTGTTGAAAAGGTGATCCTTTCCGCGTTGAATGGTGTTGCCACCATTGTCAAAAATCAATTGACTGTAAGTGTAAGGGGCTTATTTCTGTACTGTCAATTCTAAGCCATCATCTATTCTTACGCCAGTTTCACACTGCCTGGATTACTGTAGCTTTGTAGTCAGTTTTGAAACTTGGAAGTGCGAGTCTTCCTATTTTATTCTTCTTTTTAAAGATTCTTTTGACTATTCTGGCTCCCTTGCATTTCCATATAAATTTTACAATCACCTTGTCAATTTCTGCAAGAAAAAAAAAAAGTTGGGATTTTGATAGGAATTGTATTGAACCTCTACTTCAATTTGGGTCACACTGCCATTGAAGTCTTTCAATACATGAACATGGATGCCTTTCCTTTTAGTTAGATGTTTCTTTACACAATGTTTTGTAGTTTTTAGTATAAGTTTGGTCTTCATTTATTAAATTTATCCCTAAGTAGTCTATTATTTTTATGCTATCATGAGTGAAATTATATTCTTATTTTATCTTCAGAACATCCATTGCTTGTGTATAGAAATACAAAAATTGATTTTTTAGGTATATTGATCATGTACCCTGCAACCTTACTGAACTAATTTTTTTAGTCCTAATAATTTTTCAGTGGATTCCTTAGGATTTTCTGTATATAAGATCATAGTGTATACAAGCTCTGTATACAATGTCATGTACAAAGAAAGAAAATTTTGCTTCTTCCTTTTCAATTCAGATGCCTTTTATTTTATTCCTTATCTAATAGCCCTGACTAGCACCTCCAGCCCAATGTTAAATAGAAGTGGCGGGAGTTAACATTTTTGTCTTGCTCCTGATTTAAGGGGAAGAGCAGTTATCTTTTACCATTAAGCGTGATATTAGCTGTGGGTTTTTTGTAGGTGTTCTTTATGAAAAGTTCTATATCTAGTTTGTGTTTCTAGTTTGTGTGTGTGTTGAAAGAGTGTTAGATTTTGTCAAAGACTTTTTCTACATCTGTTGAGATGATTACTTAGTTTTTGGTGTTCATTCTATTAATTTGGTATGTGACATTAATTGACTTTTGGATGTTAAACCAACTTTGCATTCCTGGGATAAGTCCTACTTAGGAATGATGTCTAATTCTTTGTATATGTTTCTGGATTAGGTTTGCTAGCATTTTATTGAGGATTGGATCCATTATTTCTAAGCATAGGCTAAAAAAATACACCCACAAATAGGATGGCTCCAGTACACTCTGGTGTCATGCTCCAGGTGGAGTGAGACTTCTGATATTCCCATTGTCAAGTATAGAGCATGATATTAATAGATTGAACACAATAAATTTTTGTTGACTATATGAATGAGTCAACAAATAATCTCAATGAACAGCCTGACTACTTTAAGCCAACCATTATATTAATGAGAGATATGTATTATTTTTATTCATTTTTTTTACTTCAAGATTTACATATTACTCTGGTTCTGGTGTCTGGAGGGTGGTGTCTGAATCTAGTAACTATTTCTTCTAGTCTTTTCCAGCTCCACCCCATCCACACTGTGCCACAGACTAGCACTTGGCTGCTATGCCTTAACCCTTAGGTTGAATGGGCAGACAATACCACTGTCTTCATTTGCAGGAGACAGTAGAACAAATGAATAAAGTGTGCAGGATCACACCTAGGTTGTGATAGAGCCTATATCTAACTGTGTTTCTGGGTTTCCAAGTTTTATTCAGGGCCCTATATTTGTTTTGCCCAGAATATTAATCCATTTCCTTATAAACCAGGCATAGGAAGAAATCATAAATGCAAAAATTGATAGAGTTTGTTTTATTTAATAAAAATAATACATGCATGGTCAGAAGTCAGACATTGCAAAATGGTTTGGGATAAAGGTGAGTTTATCTCCCTTCCAGATCCCCCAATCCCCCTTTGCAGTTATAACACAGCACGGACAGTTTTTTTTAACATTCTGCACAGTTTTCATTCATACATATATCTTTATCAAAATGCAAGCAAGGCATATTATACTTATGCTCTTTGCTTTCAATTTTTCATGTAACATCACATGAAGTTATTTCCACCTTGATCTCTCTTTTTTGGGGGGGGAGTTAGAGTCTTACTCTGTCACCCAGTCTGGAGTGCAGTGGCATGCTCATGGCCACTGCAGCCTCAACCTCCTGGGCTCAGTTGATCCTTCTGCCTCAGCCTTCCAAGTAGCTGGAACTATAGGCATGCTCCACTATGTCTGGCTAATATTTTTTTAAAAAAATTATTGTAGAGTTGAGGTCTTGCCATGTTGCCCAGGCTGTTCTCGAACCCTTGGGCTCAGGCAGTCCTCTCACCTCCGCCTCCCAAAGTGCTGGGATCATAGGTATGAGCCACTGCACCCAGCCTCTCATCTTGATCTCTTTAATCCTGTGAACGAACAATGTTATAGTATATGGATATATCAAAATTTTCTTTGAAAGAATCCTACTGTATTTGTATATTGTTTCTGGGTTCTTTTCATATGTGTGCTATTGTGAACAATGCTGAAATGAACATCCTTATCTAAACATCTTGAAGTACATATACTAGTAAAATCCTAGCACTGGGGTTGTTAGGTCAAAAGACTTGTGTTTTCTTTTGATAGACTTTGCCAAATGACTCTCAAAGTGGCTATCTCAGTGTGTCTGGTCACTGTGTGAAAATGTATGTTTTTGCACCCTCTCACCAACATCAGGGTCATATTTAGCCCACGTGCTGTATGATAAATAGAAGTCACTCTTCTTGGGTAAGCCAGATCCACGGCACAGACATGTCACATTAGCAGGAAATTAGTTCTACTCATTTCCTCACCTAGGTGTCCTTCTACAGTGAACACTGCACAACTGTACATGACCACAATGCAGTGTATAATTTCTTAGAATCTTTGTAAATCTATATGAAAAAGTGACTTCTCATTTAGATTATGAGTAAAGTAGGACATTTGTATTCTTTTTCTATGAATTGCCTGTTTATAGCCTTTCCCTATTTTTATGGTTTCCTCCAGATCTGTATATTGTAAACATTTTTTTATATTGTAAACTTTTTTCTATTTTTCTTGCACTTTCAGTTTGTTTATAGTATATTTATATAAAAATTTTACATTTTTGTGAGGTCAAATTGATTAGCCCTTTCTTACATACTAAGGTCATTAAAGATATGCTTTCCTCTGCTGTTTTTCTCATAGTTGAAGATTTAATATTTTAAATTTATTCTGGCTTATGATAAACAGATTTGATGATATAAAAATTTTAAACTGCTGCATGGTCAAAAAAAAAAAGAAACCAACACCAACAACCAACAATCATCAGCAATTGAAAACAGAAATTGTAAGGTAGAAATAAATATTTGCCTTATGTATGGAAAACATCTATTAATATCCTTAATATAGTAAGACCTTTAATCAATAAGAAAATGGTAAAACACTCAAATGGAAAAACAAGTAAAGACCACAAACAGGTATTTTTCCGAATGTCATATGGCTACCCTTGAACTCACTGTGGGCTAGAAACTGTTCTCAGTGTTTTACTTGAATTAACTTTTCAATCCTCAGAACATCCATTTGGGGTACCTAGTATTAATATCCCCATTTTAATAGATAAGGAAAACTGAAACACAAGCGTTAAGTAACTTTCACACATTACTTGACCAAAGAAGAAATGTAAGTGACCAACTGGTGGATTAAAAATACAATTTAAACAATTCTTTTTTTTTTTTTTTTTTGAGTTGGAGTCTCACTCTGTCGCCCAGATTGGAGTGCAGTGGCCGCTCCCAGCCACCGCAGCCTCGACCTGCTGGGCTCCGGTGATCCTTCCGCCTCAGCCTTCCAAGTAGCCGGAACTACAGGCGCATGCCACCACTCCCGGTTAATTTTTTTTGATTTTTTGTAGAGATGAGGTCTCACCAAGTTGCCCAGGCGGGTCTCGAACCCGCGGGCTCAGGCAATCCACTCACCTCAGCCTCCCAAAGGCGCGGAATTACAGGCTGAGCCACCAAGCCCAGCAATTTAAACAGTTTTTAAATGAGAAAAATAAGGATGCTGTTGATCACTTCTGAATTTAGCAAAAATTAACATGAATGATTCTCAGGAAATGATTGTCTTGTGGTAAATTAAATTGGTACAACTTATCAGGAAAGCAGTTTGGCAATATATACTAAAAACCTTAAAATGTGCATATACAAAAAAAAGTGCATATACTCAGACTCAGCAGTTCTACTTCTAGAAGCATATTGTGAAGGAAATAATTACTTGCCCACAGGCGCAATCTTTATCACAGCCAAAAGTTGGAAACAACCTCATAAGCAAACATCAAGAAATTTGTTGAATTAATTGAGATATAGTCATGTGACAGGGCAAGTCATTTAAAAAATGATGTAAAAATATTTTAAATGGCCTTTCATGATAAATAACCTCAATGTGTGAAAAGTCAGGTTATAAAGTAATATGATTTCATATTTAAAATATGTGCATAGGCTGGACTCGATGGCTCAGCCTGTAATCCCAGCACTTTGGGAGGCCGAGGTGAGTGGACTGCCTGAGCCCATGGGTTCAAGACCAGCCTGGGCAACTTGGCAAGACCTCGTCTCTACAATAAATAAAAAAATGAACCGGGCATGGTAACATGTGCCTGTAGTTCTGGCTACTTGGAAGGCTGAGGCGGAAGGATCGCTGGAGCCCAGCGGATCAATGCTGGGGTGGCCATGAGTGTGCCACGGTACTCCAACCTGGGTGACAGAGTGAGACTCCCACTCAAAATATACATATATGTACATAAGAAAAAATCTATATGGAAAGAGAAAAAGAGAAAGAGATTAACTTCATTCATAAGGACATACTGAGATAGGCATGACTTTCTCCTGCTTCATACATGAGCAAAGCCAAGGTTTCCATACCCAGTGTTTACCTGAACCTCGAGTGGAATTAGAGCCATGAACTGACATGCATCTGTACTAACTTTTCTACAGTTGCATGTATTCTGAGCTTTACTTTCTGTTTTTTTGAGTCTGAGTTTCACTCTGTCACCCCGGCTATAGTGCAGTGGCATGCTCGCAGCCACCACAGCCTCAACCTGCTGGGCTCAGGCGATCCTTCCACTTCAGCCTTCCAAGTAGCTGGAACTACAGTTGTGTGTCACCACACCTGACTAATTTTTTTTTTAATTCATTATAGAGACGAGGTCTCGCCATGTTGCCCAGGCTGGTCTTGAACCCGTGGGCTCAGACAATTTTCTTGCCTCCATTTCCCAAAGTGCTGGGATTATAGGCGTGAGCCACTGTGCCCAACCTTTAGCTTTACGTTTAATGACTATTTTTCTTTTCTTTTTTTTTTTTTGTTAAATCAATATCTTTTATTATGGTTTTGTGGGGTACAGTTAAGCGTTAGGTGTACAATTACGTTTCATTCAGGTACCCTGTTGATAAGAGGTGTTTTCCCTTCCCCAGACAGTAATGACTATTTTTCAACCACTCTTTTTAAAAAGCCAATGATGAAAACTAAAACACAATTCCTAATGCAGCCATATTGTCTTTAGGTATAAAGTTCTTTTTAGTCTATTTGATAATAATGCAAGTGTCACTTACTTTGAGAGAAAGAAAATGAGCAAAAATTTGAATGTCACCTACTCTTCTTTGGCCCATGGGTCATCAGGTTTGGTCAGTGAGTAATATCTCAACTAACTTTAGCTTCAGTTTATTTTATCTTCAGCAGACTGAAAACAAAAGCCAACGTGCAAGTCAGACTTCATCTTTTACCTACTTGGTGCAGTAGAGAAGGAGATAAGAAACCTGGATTATTGGTCATTTAGTTAGGCCTCTTAAATTTGAGTCGAGGAAAAATTCCAACATGTTATCTTGGGGGACTTCAGTATAGCAGACTAACTGCTAGTCTCTATTCTTAGGATAAAAGATTAATATTTAGTGAAAAGTCAACTGATGTAAAAATGATATTGAGGTCGAAATAGCCTTAAGAAAATAAACATTTCTTATCCCACCGCTACCCCCTTGAGGTAGAGGAAAAAAACCAAAAACTCCAGAAATCCAGAAAGGAATAACACTACTTACTAAAAGGTTGGTCTAACCATTATCATTTGTATTTATAAACTACCCCTCCATTTATTTTCATTTCGAGTGGCTGGATGTTTTTATTCATATCAACTTTCTGGCAAGTATAACACTGCAGCCCTTAATACCAAGGAAATTTTGGTTGTCAAGGAAGGACTGAAGTGCTGTTTTGCTTAAGAATATCCTGGAATGCTGTACTGGTATGTGCTTGGCAGGTATACTACTGCAAATCTGCTTGTTTTATGAGGGGCTATTAAGAAGAAGAGTGGCACCTTCATCCAAGAAACAGTTCTTAAATTAAAATTATGTGTAAGGCGTTTTGCTAAGCCACGTGGGGAAGGTTCAAAGATAAATCACACACACCCCTACCCACAAGGGTCCGAGCCTAGAAGATGCTTAATGAAGAGATATAGACATAATAAGGGTGGAAAGGAAGGGACATCTAGAGAACTGTGGGGCCAAAATCAGAGAGGCAGAAAATAAATGGTTAGAATAAGTGAGTGGTTGGGGCGTCATTTGGAGAAATGTAGAAAGTCAAGGGAAGAACTGGTCTGAAGAACAAAACCAAGAATTTAGGCTCCGAGAAAGAGAGAGATAGAAGGCTAGACTAAAAGCCACAGACAGTGGGAACCACTGAAGATCTTTAAAAAAAAAATCAAATCAGAGAAAAGTTACTGCTTTGCTTCAAGGGGATGAATCTGCCTACTACATGCAGATCTCACTGAAGGTAGGAACAAGAGGTCGGCTGCAATAATCCAACAAGGTGAAGTGCTCACCTGATCTGGGGAGGGGTTGACTGGAGAAATGAGAGTATGGTACCACCCAAATTTGTATTTGCAATTCTGACCTCTTTCTGCTGTGTAGTCTCAAACATGCGACTCCCTGTTTGACAGTTCTGATTGAATACTTCCTGGGCATCTCAGAGGTGACATCTCTAAATAGAACACTTGGTTTTGTCCTTCATACCAGTTCCTCCCTTGACTTTCTACATTTCTCCAAATGGTGTTCCCAATCACTCACTTATTCTACCCAAAGATCTAAGAGTCATCCTATGGGGTTTCCTTTCTCTTGCACAATGATCCATAAGAATGCTGTTCTTTTTATTTTATTTTTCCAAACTCTATCTCAAGTGCACTCTCTTTTGTCTGCCTCTCCCACCACCATCAGAGCCCTGGCCATCCACTGCATCCATGGACAACTGCAGTACATTCCAGCTGCTCTCTGCTTCTGTTCTCCTTCTGCAACTCATTTTACACATAACAGCTAAAGTAACTTTTAAAGGCATAAATCACGTCACTCCCAGGCTCAAAACCTTTCTCTCTTCCCAGTGCACTTGGAATGAAATCCAGATTTCACAGTGTGGCCCTCAAGGCTATATGTGAACCTGCATGGTCCCTGCGCATCTGCCTCTCTGACCTCAACTCCCACCACTTTGTCTCCAGTCCCCCTCACCGGTGCTGCAGTCTCTCTGCCTTTTTCAGTCCTCATGCAAGCCTTGCTCACTCCTACCTGTGGACTTTGCCAGTGCTGCTTCCTGTTTTAAACACTCCTCCCCTGGCTCTTTACAAAGTTGAAACATTGCTTCCTCTGCAGCCTTGTCCTTCATAGAGACCTTCCCTGCCCACCCCTCTCCAGAATCGCCTGCCCAGGCCTTAGTCACAGCTCTGTTCCTTGATAACATTTCGCACTCAGAGGATCTCGTTAGTTTGTGTTTGTCCATTGGCTCCCTTCACTAGAAGGTAAATGCACCACAGGCTAGGAGACATTATCTGTCTTGTTCACCAATGTCTCTTCTTATTCCTAGATACATGTCTGACACCAAAACTATTTGTCAAATAAATGAATGGCTCTTTTTAGCTGGATCATATATTAGTAGAGTAGTAGGCACGGAGTAGAAAATTAGGTAGCATCCAAGACATGGAATCGTTTAAACAGATTATTTAGTCTTTAATCCTCCAGTCTCTAAATAACTTGCTTATATTGCTACTAATTGATTGTTCAACTTGACGCATGTCTACTGACCTCATGGTATAGAAACCAAAGTCATAGATGTCTTTTTAAGCCCGCTTCTGATCCATTCTCTCCTCCCCAATCACACAGGTCTCGTCCTTACATTTTCTCCTCTTCCCCAAGTTTTTTTTTTTTTTTTTTGAGTTAGAGTCTCACTTGGTTGCCCAGACTGGAGTGCAGTGGCCGCTCCTGGCCACCGCAGCCTTGCCTGCTGGGCTCCGGCGATCCTTCCACCTCAGCCTTCCGAGTAGTTGGAATTACAGGCATGCGCTACCACGCCAGGCTGATTTTTTGATTTATTGTAGAGATGAGGTTTCGCCACCCAGGCGGATCTCGAACCCGTGGGCTCAGGCAATCCACTCACCTCAGGCTCCCAAAGGCGCGGGATTACAGGCTGAGCCACCGAGCCCGGCCCCAAGTTCTTATATTGTAATTTTGGTTACACTGGTAGTCATGTAACTACATGAACGCCAGTGACAGCTAAGTCTTGTAGTAAGTCATGATTACTTTTTTCTTTCCTGCATAGCCTTTGTTTTCCCTACTGGTGTTTTTGTTGGCTTCCTAAGTGTCCCATATGCTCATATGGACCTTTCTCCTGTTAGGTAAATCTCTTCTCAACATTTTCAAACACTTGAGTTATTCTTTCAAGTTTATCTTTAAGAACTTCACAGGTCGGGCACAGTGGCTCATGCCTATAATCCCAGCACTTTGGGAGGCTAAGGCAGGATGATTGCTTGAGCTCAGGAGACCAGCCTAGGCAGCATAGCGAAACTTCATCTCTACAAAAAATAAAAAAATTAGCCAGGCATGATGGCGCATGTCTGTAGTCCCAGCTACTCAGGAGATTGTGGTGAAAGAATTGCCTGAGCCCACGAGGTTGAGGCTGCCTGAGCCCAGGAGGTTGAGCTGTGAGCCATGATCATCGTGATCATGCCATTGCACTCCAGCCTGGGCGACAGAGTGAGACCTCAACTCAAAAAATAAAAGGAACTTCATCTTTGCCATCTCCCCGTTTTGATGGATTTTCTCTGAACTGCTGCCTAGCTATTGTTGCCTTGGGGTCTCTCTTTACCCGCTCTGGGGATTCCTTCTACTTTCCTCTTGTGTTGAATCTCCAGCTTTCTGGATCCCACGCCTTTTTTTTTCCCCCTTCTGGGTCTGTTTCCTTATTTTGGCAGAGCACACAGGGCGCTTCTTGAGAAAAGCTCATGGGGCATATATTTTTTGAGTTCTTGTATTAGAAAGTGCCTTTATTTTGGCTTCATGCTTGGTTGATAGCCTGACTGGGCCATAGGGTAGCATAGCAAACTTGCTGTAATTTGCACAAACACCCGCCGTCACTTACAATTTATCATGATTAACATTTTCCCTTTAAGTAGAAGATGTATCTTTTTCTCTTTAGCAAATAGTTTTTAACTCCTTTCAAAAAACTCTCTTGGATGATTGTCATGTAAGATCTCAGCTTTGACCTCGCTTGTTGCCATGGTCTAAAAAGCATTTTATGAAAGTTTAAAAGTTTTATGGGTAAGTAGACGATTTTAAAAATATGTTTACTGAGATAATAATGTGCTGACTTAAAAAATATTCACATTTAATTCCACATAGAATAATTATAGTCTGTCTGTATTTTTGTGTGCTTTTATTTTAAGGGTACATCATCTTTATGGGATGCTGGTGCTGATAGGATGTTACAAATTAAAGGTTGATATTTTACCAACTTGTTTAGTTGTAAGTCTCAATGTGCTTGGTAAAATTACTGATTTCTGGGTTCCATATTCTAATCAGCAAAATCAGAATCTTTTGGTGAGGGGTCTCAGGATTCTGTTTCAACAAGCATTCCAGAAGATTCTTAAGGTGAGAATTCATCTGGAAAATAAATTATAGTTTGGTAGTACTATAGGTGTTGCTCAGTTTATGAGTGGGTTGGGTCCTGATAACCCTATCATAAAGTCAAAAGATTTGGTGTCAAACCTTCATAAATTGGGGACTATCTGTATTTGAAAGGGGTTTCAAATGAAAATTTGTCTTCATGTGTATCTTTCTCTTTACTTGAGTCAAATGTTAGAGTATACAGTTCAGAGACTTTGATGTTCTGTACCCAAATGCCTTGATGAATTGGATTATTAATATTTACTGTTCATGAACAAATATTCTTATTGTCAAGTAGAATATTGATATTCTGACAGAATGTCATTGCCGGAAATCTTTTTTTCTTTTATATACCTTTTGTTAATGTTATAAGCAGCAAAATAATACATTTCCCACAATAACTAGGTTTGAACTAAATATACAGTTGCATTCAAAGGCAATGAAGTTATCAGCAGAGTGGCAATTACTGTTTAAGGAAAGACCACAGAATTTAACTTGTTGCCTTTTCAGGAAGATCCTTGTGCCATCATCTTGGTTGCTGCATGCTAATTACTTAACCCAGGAACCAAAGTCAAAGAACAGGGCACTAGCTGGAAACAGGTGTTTAATAACGTGTGGGAGAAACTGTGAGAAAGATTTTAGTAAAATACATTTCTAAAGAGAAGGCTGAGCCCTTTTCCCCTTTTGGAAACGTGGGCAGCACATTCTGAAAACTCCAAAAGAAAGCAATCATTTATTTAACATTTCTTTTCATGTGTTCCTTTTTGGATAATGTTTGCCTTTTTATTTTTGCCTCTGTTTGTACTTCAGGGGTCTTTCCTTTCAATTTTGTGCTTATTTGCAGTACCTTGCCCACTGTGAAATAAATTCCATTCCGCCATAATTGGGGTCTCTTAAAAGCTTTTTCTGAAGAGTTTTTTAGCCTCCCCGTGGATGGCCACTGTTCATTGTCTGATGTGTTTTGAAGGTATGCTGAACATCGCCTTGGACTTCCTTCTATAAAAATGTTTCTAACAACAGCTGGGTAGCTCACGCGTCACAGGGTCTGTCCAACAGGATGATTCAGGATTGCTATGATCAACTTCATGTATTATAAAGGGATTTTGTGTTTTTTCAAAATTTCTTCTGCATCTGTAAAGTTAACTTGTACTGACCTGCCAACCTGTTTATGAAAGAGCCGGGTGAGGATGGAAACTTGGAATAAACCAGAACAAGTTAACTGAGCTCATGCCGTGTGTTCCTGTTGGCCTGATGGAGCTGTGTTTCATTTTCCTAAAGGCTTCTAAGGCGGAATTGTATACATATGTGCACAACTAATGTTCTGTCGCTTGGAAAGTACTTGACTGCCAATTTTTAAAAGAAAACATGAAAAGACTAAAATCAAACATGAGACTTAAAACAGAATTTAGAACTGTACACTTTTTAAAAACTGAATCCTCTCAGTCATCCAACCACAGAATGTCAGAACACACGTATACCTCATTTTCCAAACAAGAATGTTTTAATTTAGAAAGCCATTAGAAAGTAATCATAGCAGAGACCTTTAAAGAGCATTTCTTTTTTCCTCTTTTAAGTGGGCTGAGGTGGAGGTGAGGTTGAAAGCTGTGTGACATTTTCTCTCTACCTTCAACAAATTAATAAATAACTCTACAGACAGTAGTAAATGTCTGTACAGTACTATTATGCCAGGGCTCCCGAAACAAAGTTCCACAGACTGAATGTCTTCAACAACAGAAATTTATTTTCTCACAGTTCTGGAGGGTAGGAGTCCAAGATCAAGGTGTCAGTAGGGTTAGTCTCTGCTTCAGGACCTCTCTCTTTGGCTTACAGATGGCACCTTCTCTCTGTGTTCTCACATGGTTTATCCCCTGTGCATACACATGTCTGGGTTTGATTTTTTTTTTTTAATAGACACGAGGTCGCGCTATGTTGCCCGGGCTGGTCTCGAATTCCTGGGCTCAAGCAATCCTCCTGCCTCCCCCTCTCAAAGCATTGGGATTACAGATGTGAACCACTATGCCCAAGCAAATCTTCCTTTCTTATAAAGACCCCAGTCACATTGGTTTAGGGCCCACCCTGTATATGAACTTATTTGACCTTAATTACCTTTTTGAAGACCCTGTGTCCAAAAGTAGTCACTTTATAAGGTACTGCAGGTTAGGACTTAAACATATGAATTTGGGGGAACATAATTCAGCTCATCACCATGTTCTTAAAACCAAGATCAAACCAAGATCCATTAGCGGTGTCACATAAGCACATTGCATCCGTTGTCTTTTTTTTCTTATTTCTTCAGTTTCACTCCTTAGCAGATTAAGACCTCTACTCTGCTCACCCCAACAATGCCATATCATTACTAGATATGAGTTGAGTAAGAGGATATATTGAAGGTGATTTTCAGCATTGGTAATTAACTGGGTCATTAGACAGTACCATTTAGGAAGTGAAAAAGAGGATGTAAAGAGTATATGGGATAAAATTAGAAAATCGAATATGGGAGCATTATATTTCTGCCATCATTGTGTACAGAATAATTACCAGTATCTTGTGACTGGAGCCCCAAATTGATTGAATAATGCTGAGGAAAAAGAAAACCCAAACTGCTTGTCAATATTCTAATCCCAGGGGTGGTCAGTAACTACATGTGTGCCACCTAACTGATTTTATCATCTTTGAGGTCTCTGAATGTAAAGCACTCTATTTGGAAAAGTGTTTTGTTCTCAAATGTCACTACATATATATTTTTCCTTTTCTGTGTTTGGTTATTCTGGCTCTGTATGTTTCATTGTCTTAGATGTGTTTGAAATCCAGCAGAGTGACATGTCTCTTCACAGAGAGAAGCTAGGATAAGAAAGAAAATGAATAGGGATGCTGAAAAAAGACAGTGTTTAAATACCTGTCAGAGTAAAGCCAGAACAAGGATGGTCGTGCCAGAAAGTGTAGCAGTCCCATTGAGATGGGTTGGTAACCCAAAGGGAGATTCATTGTGACTAACCACATTTGTGTTCTAGCCCATACACATTGTAAACCAACTAGCACCTTCCACTGATGGCTTCCTATCTCTTCTTAAATTTCACGGGAAATTCTTAACTGGCACAGTCAGTCTGGTTAGACTGCTCACCTTGTCACAAGTCATGAAGGTAGTGCTTCAAAAGCAGAACCACTTCCTCTGGGTTCAGATTTCCTTATTTAAAATGAAGCAGCCAGGCACAGTGACTTAAGCCTGTAATCCCAGAACTTTGGAAGGCCAAGGCAAGAGGATTGCCTGAGTCCAGGGGTTCGAGACCAGCCTGGGCAACTTGGTGAGACCTCTTCTCTGCAATAAATCAAACAGAGGAAAAAGAAAACTCAAACTGCTTATCAATATTCTAATCCAAGTGTGGACAGTAACTGGAATTAGAAGATTACTAATTAGGTGGGCGTGGTGGCACACACCTATATTTCCAGCTACTTGGAAGATTGAAGCAGAAGGATTGCCTGAACCCAGCTGGTCAAGGCTGCAGTGACTGTGAACATGCCACTGCACTCCAGCCTGGATGACAGAGTGAGACTCCAACTCAAAAATTTTTTAATTAATTAATTAATTAATAACCTAGGCTCAGTGGCTCAGGCTATAATCCCAGCACTTTGGGAGGTCAAGGTGAGTAGATTGGCTGAGCCCACAGGTTTGAGACCAGCCCAGGCAACTTGGTGAGACTTTGTCTCTATGATAAATCAAAAATTAGTCAGCATGGTAGCACACGCCTATAGTTCTGGGGAGGTGGAAGGATTGCTGGAGCCCAGCAGGTTGACACTGGGATGGCCGTGAGTGTGTGGCTGCACTCCAGCCTGAGTGATGGATTGAGACTCCAACTCAAAAAATATATTAAATAAATAAATAAAATGAAGCAGATCCCCTCAAGCTGTTTAAATACACAAGTAAGATTTGGGCGCACCAGAATCTAGCAATCCTAGATACTCTTCTGAAAAGATTAAAAACCCTCCAGTGACCTCAGAAATTATTTAATGTTATAGGCATCTCTTGGACCAGAAATCTCCTAGAAATAAGTTAGACCTTGACAGATGAGATTCAAAGCATTCCCAAAAGGCTGCAAGCAAGACCCAATTCTTTTAGGCCCTGGTCTGAATCCAGATCATCATGGGGTGGGTGTGGGGGTCAGGGTGTGCAGAAGCTCTTAGCCAAATCTCCACACCCGTTCGTTGTGACTTTGTCATTTTAGACTTTAAGGCATCTTGCAGATTAAAATACGCTGAACACTCAGTTTAAAGAAGGTTAAAAGTCATAGAACATTGGTGTTCTTCCAAGTGAGAACACTACTCTTGGATCCAAGGCCCTCTTTCAGATTCAGAATTCAATAACCTAAGGCCTAAAAGTGAAGTCTTACTATATACAGTGCAATGAACCGATAAGGATTTGATTAATAATTACTTGAGGTTTTGCAGTGCATCTAGCCTTATTTTTATCGCTAGGTAGTGCAGTCCTAGAGGCAAAGAGAAAGAGCACAAGGTTCCTGTTAGATCTTAAAAAGGGAAGGACAGAATAAATAGTCTCCTTTGATAATGACTCCTTAGCCAGCCCAGTGTATAATGATTCGTATAATCAGGAGTCCCCCAGGACTTGGTCATCTCCATTGAACTTAAAGGTGGCTTAAAGTGTCTGGGGTAAATGGAATCAAAACGTGGACCTTTTTATTCCTTTTCTCTCTTGAGATTTTGACATTGTATATTTGGAAATAAGAGTAAAATGCAACTTCCTGTGTTTGACTGCCATAGCAATACATCTTACACAGTGCAGGCTTTCTGAAAGCCAAATGAAATGACAACTTGTATCTGATGAGATGTCGACTGTGCCTCGTTAGATTTTCAACATGATTCACTAAGTGTCGGATTAATTGAGGAAGCAACCAGTCTTTTGAATAAAATTGCTTTTTGTTTGTTTTGTTTTTTTAATTTATTATTTTGTGCAGGTGCAAGCATAGAAATAAATTCAGCAACTTCCCAGCTGGTGGGAAATAGAGCCAAGTCGAACTCCTAGCTGCTCTCTCTCATTCTTGTATGTGACATCGAC
This sequence comes from Carlito syrichta, assembly GCF_000164805.1. Taxonomy (NCBI): domain Eukaryota; kingdom Metazoa; phylum Chordata; class Mammalia; order Primates; family Tarsiidae; genus Carlito; species Carlito syrichta. Next base: position 536,830 of record NW_007223664.1, on the reverse strand, counting down.
CTTCTTACTTTGTTCCTTTCCCTAATCCAGGACATTTGTGCTATAGAATGATGGTTATTTCCCTTGAGTGCTAGTTTGTCTCAGCAACTCCCAGCAATTGTCTTGAGACCAAAAGGGAATGTAGGTATCCATTTTGAGTGGTGTTTTTGTTTTCCTGGAGACCTCTAGAAGACCATGAAAATATTTTTCAAAGAAACTTTGCTACCCACGTTGCTCCAGATCCTTCCTAAATAATCTGCTCTCTATTTTTACTCCCCTCAAAACCTTTTATCAGGCCCTTTGCCAGTTGTATTCGCTCTATTAACTCTGGCCAGAACCCAAGTGGTGAGTTGTATTTCCCCATTCTAGGGATAAGGAAAGAGCCTCTGAAAGGTTGAATTACTTGCCTATAGTTACTAGCTAGGAAGTGGAGGAGTAGATTATTAAATTCAAATCTTTCTGGGTCTGGAAACCCATGTTTTTCCTCTGCAGTGCTCACAGGTCTGTGTTTATATTTAAAAGAGCTATTTCCTTTTTTAAAGCATACACTGAGTTATACTGGGGTGCCAAATAACTAAAGGATTAAACAAAAGAAACCATTTTCTTCTCTGGAAGTTATAGTGTAGAAACACGTAAGTATCAGCCATCTTTCACTTGGATTCACTTGCCTTAGGATACTGCAAGAGGCAGTTGCTTCTCAGTCAAAGGGTGAGATAGGAGAGGTATCATGTTCTGTTAAGATTAGAAAAAAACTTGTTGCTCGTTGCCAGTCTTAATGAATGATTCCTGGTAATGGAACATATTACATTAGATAATCAGATATTTGCCACCACAACCCGAAGTATTTCTACCAGTGTCTGATCTATTTAGTGAACGAAAACCTGAAGTGTTGATACATAGCTAAACATATAAACAATGTTATATTATCAAATACTTTAATTTCAGGTCAAAATGGTTTTATAGTCTTCTATATGGTTTTATAGTTTTCTAAGAGATTCAAATGCTCACGTGTGTGATGCCAAAAATAGCGGAATAAACAAAAGCAATTTGGATTTAGTTCCAGTTTAGTTAGATAATTTGCCTTTCCTTGTTGCTCTGCCATGGAACTAATTGCCTTTCTGACTTTCCCAGTTAGGAGAAAGAAGTTTTAAGACCGAAGAAAGAGCTGAAATGAGACATACATAAATGTTAACGTAGTGGGTCTCAAGTGGCTCTTGAAGAATTAATTTTCACCACTCGTCACTGTGTGAAAATAGAAACCCCTTAAAAGATAATTTCACATATAAATTTTTCCAACTGTTTTTCAATTTTGTTGTCTTTGATGAATTGTCTTTATAAGGAGCAAGTAAGTGTTTACTCACCTGAAATATGTGTCAGCAATGTCGGTACTATTCTTATGAGTGGTCATCTTCCTTCCTGCTGGCTTTGATATTTTCCCAATTTCAAACATTTGTGTTTGTTATATTATCTTTCAAAATATTTGGAATTCTACAGGAAGGCACTGTTGGAAACAATTTCCTCTACGTGGAAAAAAAATCTAAAGACCTGCTAAAATAAATCATAGCCTAGTGAGGCCAGGCCTTGTAAATTATTGCCACACATTTATATATGACTTAGTTATTATTTTATAAATATTGATTAAGGGACCTTATGTGTGGGGGCCCCACCAGGAATAAAAAACAATTTGGCCCCTGTCCTCATGGGACTCCTTGTCTAGTGGGATTATTTTTTCTTCGCACACTTGCTCCTTTACATTGTCTTTTTTGGCCTACTCACCTAATAACAACAATTAAAAATTACTTTTATTGCTTTGGCAAAAAATCAGTGAATTGCAACTAGCTACTTCTGAAGTTCAGTTAAGGTCTATTTTCTATCATTCTAGAACATATTTAGATTTTCTTTAGATCAGTATTAGAAAATCTTAATAAAAAATTTATCAGAAAAGAATTTTGGAATAAGCTGGTTGGCTTGATGGTACCCTAATTGGATTCAGAAGCTTTCCATGTGGTATTATACTCAAATCCTGCTGGTACAACTTGTTTTCTGGAATGATTGCTTAACACACACGTCATTTTAAAGAAAGAAACCAAAATAGAACATCTTGCAAGTGGGACATACATCCTCAATGATTCTGTTGGAGAGAAAAATGTATTAAGTCAACACTAATAGCATAATTATTATAAAATTATTTTTTAAAAGGAACTAGTAGGGTTGTTTCTGTATCTCTCTCAAGAGAATTAATTGTTCAAACTAAAGAATGTTAATCCTTAGCTTTTCAGTGGCTTTTTGATGGTTTTCTGTTTAATCTGGACAGGATATTTCCACATTTTAGGTGATGTTATGAAACTAGACTAGACCTCTGTAGCCCTCATGCAATCTTACCCTGAATTTTAGCCTGTAATTTGGAGACCATTTTGTACCCTGCCTGTCATGAGAACTAATGCTACAGTGCCACTGTGTGAGTCCCTGGGGTCCACCCACATCTTCTGCACATCACACGCTGTATATATCTGTTTGGATGGGTGGTTGTTTGACTAATGTCATATTCCCTTATAGACTGTTAGTTAGCCTCTTAAGGGCTGAGATCGGGTCCATTTTTGCTCCCCATTATAGTCCCTTCTCTTTAATGGTTACTCAATAAATTGTAAACTAAAGCCCCCATTTTTCTACAGCCTCATCTTTTTTGGGTACTTCTCCCTCCTCCTCTTCCTTGGGTTGTCTGAACCCTAGGTCTCCTTGGCAACACCACTTCTCTGGTAGTTCCCTTCAGTGGAGGTTCTGTTGTCTTCTGCCTCTCACACCACAGGCTGCACCGACATTTCATCAGCTCCTGGGGCTGTTTCCCACCCATTGTGTACGTCGTCATTTGAACTACATGTCATCCTGCTGTTCCTTTGCTGCTGTCATCTCTTGACTTCCTGGTCATTTCCTCATATTCACCGGATGAGGTTCAGACTCTCCCTCTCCACCTCAAGGTTTGCTGTTACCCAAAGGAATTGGGTCCCCATGCAGCTGGTCTGACATCCTGGCTGTGCAGTTCTGTAACCCTTCTCTCCTGCGTCTTCACCACCATCCCCCTGCCCTACCTCACCTCATACTCCATCTCCTCAGCCCACAAGCATGCTTGAGTGTCCTTCACACTTTATGAATTTAAAACAAACAGCAGACAAAATCTTTTTCTGTACTTGATCATTCTCCATGCCAAGAAAGTTCACGGTTCTTAATTGCGCAAAGCCCACTTGCTCTTACATATCATCATTCTCTGAGCTTACCCCTGCTCCTCAACAGCTGCTTTTGTTTGGAAGATTCCACCAAGTAACTTCAGCTCCAGCTCCTGGCTAGTGTGCCGGTAATGTATTTCTGACTGTGTGTTGGACATCTTCCCCCTGAATGTCCTGCCAACAGCTGAAGTTCATGGTGTCTGAACACAAGCGAAAGGTCTTTCCTCTGAGCCTTTTGCTCCTCTTTACATTCCACCACACCCTTGTTGAGGTTCAGCCCATGGAGTTCTCTGTGACTTCTCCAGGCATTTCTCAAACTCTTCTCTTCTTCCTCCTCAATGTCCCTCAGATGATCCATTTGTCATTTCTAGTTTCTTTTCACTCCTCCTTTCCAAGTTCAGATGCTTGGATTGTTGCAGTCATCTCTTAACTGAGCTACAATAAATCTGGGCACCCTGGGGATTCTGTATGACTAACTGACATACATTCTCCTTTGCTGGATATATCTCTCAGCATCCTGTTTCCATTGTATATGCCCGTGGGTTTCATATCTGCCGTAGGGAGATATCCAGAATGCTACGTGTGGCCACAGTCTCTCCACAGATGACCAGCCTTGGGGATTTAGTATGACTGCCAGGAGACTCTTGGATGTACAGACAGGGTTAGTCATATTATTTGTCGATTCTCAGGACTCTTATTTATCCACCAGGCTTTTGACTTAAAGATGTTGATTCAGATTTAACGTGTTTTTTGGTTTGTTTTGTGTTTTTATTGTTGTTGTTATTATTTTTTGAGTTGGGGTCCTCACTGTGTTGTCCAGGTTAGAGTACAGTGGCATGATTATGGCTCACCACAGCTCTCCTGCCTGGGATCAAGCAATCCTTCTGCCTCAGCCTCCTGAGTGTCTGAGACTACCAGTGTGCACCACCACGTTTGGCAAAAAAAATTTTTTTTTTATTTGTAGAGACAAGATCTCCTCATGTTGCCCAGGCTATTCTCAAACTCCTGGGCTCAAGCAGTCTTCTCGCTCAGCTTCCCAAAGTGCTAGAATTTCAGGCATGAGTCTCCACATCCAGCCATCATTGGCTTTTATTTTACAACTTATGTGTAAGGTTTGCCAGCTTCTCTCCTAAAGTTCCATCCCCATGCACATTCCCAGCATAAACAGCATGATCACTAGTCTAACATGGAGGAAGTGAATACTCTCTCACTTGGCAGATGGTCCATTGGGGATATACCGACTTTTTCTTTGTTTTCACAAGTAGCACACGATCCACACACCACAACCTGCTCCCTCTCCAGATCCTGGGAGTTCTTGTAGGAGATGGCTGGTATCGAAGGGGAGCAAGGCAGGAAGTTGGTTAGCTCCTGTCTTCTTTTTCATCTCTGTAGCAGATTTCTTGCTATTCCTGAGCCAAGCCATTATATCTGTTCAGAGAGAACCCTTCCTTCCCTTATAGCGATAACAATATTCAAAAAGTAAAATGATTTTGTTTACATTAAAATTGATTTTTCATTTGCAAAGTGACCTTTTTACTACTTAATCAGAATTTCTCTAAGCCCCAAATATGAGTGACTTTATTTAATCTGTTAAATATCCTGTAGCGAGTCTAGGGGATGTTGTTCATGTCAGTGAATCAGGATGTCATACAGCTGCACAAACATACTCATTCTGCAGGCCTGTTGGCCACAGTTTAAACTCTGGAATTCTCTGTCAGTACTTGCAGGCAGATGGAAGTCTTTAGTTGCATTTCCCTTTGGGAGTTTAAAAGTAATGGCTGCCTCCGTTGGAAAAACAAGCTTAAAAATTGATAGTATCAAACTTCTAAAATGGATATTATGGTAAATAAAGATTCTGTGCAATCAAAGGACCATCGTTAATATAAAGTGAAGAGTACAGTCTGCCTGCAGCCAGGATGAAATTAACTGTGATGACACTGGGCATTGCTTTAGAGAGCAAAACAGTACCTGCCCTGGCTCGTTGGATTAGCTCGAGTAAGTGGTTGGAGGTAGAATTGAGTTATTATTCATTAGGGTTTATGGCTTGCCTTCTCAGTAAATGGAGATTCACTCCCACCCACTACTCTCCTCATTTTTATACAAGGAATATTCTAGAGCCAAAGTATCTGAGTTTAAATCTGCTTACCAGTTGTGAGACCTTCCTAGTTGCCTGGTCTCTCTGGACTTCAACTTCCTCATCTATACAATGGGAATACTAATAGCACCTAATTTACAGGGTTGTGTTGATGATTAATGAAGCAATTTTCATAAAACACTCAGAGCAGGTCCTGATGTGACCTATTATAAGATTGATTCACTCAGCACAAAGCGTTGTGAAGAATCATAGAATTTTTAAAGTTGGAAAGAAGCCTAGTGGTCATTTAACCTAGTCTTCTAATTCCAGCAAATGAAAAATTAGGGTCCTTGCTCAAGGTCACAGGGCTGGTTAAGTAGCAGAGTTGGATTTAGGATCTGGCTTTCTTCCTGGCTTACAGTTCACCATCTCAGTTGGGTGGTCAAAACCCAGAACAATAGCATAGATTTATTGCCTGTCCTGATTGTGCAATGTCTTCTTTGCTTTTTGTTTTACAGTGTCTTACTTCTATTTTAGAGCTATTAGGAGGTGTTGCTGGTTCATCATGAATTTAATTATCATATTTCAATGAAGACAGCACCCAGTAGAGGGGAAATAAACCCTGATCAGGAATCAGATGACCTAGATTCTTGTCTCTACCACTAGTTAACAGTCTGGGAAGCCACATAGCCTTGTTGTGGCTCAGTTTCCTTATATATCAGGATAACATGAATGTGTTAAGCATGATTGTTGTCCCATAGTGGATAACACCATAACCCAGTGCTTTTTGTAAATTACATTTCTCAGAAATGCTGAATGCTTTAATATGTAAAGTAAGAAATGTATATGTCATTTTTAAAAGAAAATAACTCCCTCTCCGTCTTTAATCTTACTTAGGTAAACTTCTAATTCAGCGTGGCTTCAGGATAGCCTCAAAAGAAGGTAGAAAGGTAGATTATCTTTCCAAGATACCAGTAAGGGAAAGGAGAAATTATTTACATTTTCTTGTTGGAAGTAATGATATTCTTTTTCAAAAGAAGAGGTATGCATAAAGCTCATAATTTCCAAGTACTCTATCATCTGAGATCTTGTTACGATAACCTGTTTTGATTTCGTAACTAAGTGACTTTGCTTTGAAATGCTAATGTACTAAAAATAAGCTTCATAGACAAATCTCACAGACATTCAGTGAAGGAAAGATGCTGAAGAGTATGTTGTATGACTCCATTAAGTTGAAGTTCAAGAACAGGTAAAACAAATCAGTGGTGATGGAAGTCAAAATAGTGGTTATCTGGGGTGATGGAGGTGAGAGGTGGGTAATGATTGGAAAGTAGCCCAAGGAAGCTTTCTGGGTCCCAGAAATGATCTGTATCTTGGTCTGGATGGTTGCTGCATGTACAAAGTCATTTACATTCTGTATGTATACGTCAAAAGTCTTTTTGGAAATACTCTATAATGTTAATTTTAATGACAATGGGAAGTACTGATCTTATTCCAGGTACCTTTAGGTAACTTCATAGTTTCTTTCAAGTGACAGAGGATTGGAGATTGACAAGCTGGGAGGCAAGCATGCACAGTAGTGTTACAAGAGCAGTCTTCTTCCAGAGAGTCTAAAATTCTTTCCTTATAGTCTATTATAGTAATGTTTTCATGTTTTCTTCTTTTTCTTTGTATTTAATTTGATTTCTTATTTGTATTCTGTTCTCTTACTCTTGAGGACTTAAAAAGGTGATGACTAAATTATTTTTAAAATATTTTAGCTTCTGGCCAGGCTGCTTAATCCTAGCACTTTGAGAGGCTGAGGCAGGAGGATTGTTTGAGCCCAGGAGTTAGAGACCAGACTAGGCAACATGGTGAGACCTTGTCTCTACAAAAAAAAAAAAGCAAAATATTAACTGGGCATGGTGATGCACGCCTGTAGTCCTAGCTACTCGGAAGGCTGAGGTGGAAGGATTACCTGAGCCCAAAAGGTCAAGGCTTCGGTGAGTCATGATCATGCCACGGCACTCCAATCTGGGTGATAGAGTGAGACCCCAACACAAAATATATATACATCTAGGTATGTTTAGCCACGATTATTATGTTAATGCTAAGGTAATAATCATGGCTAAAGAAAAAAAGCAGTTTTCTTCTGAGCTACCTAAAGTCTTTTCTCTCAAATTCTATTATCCTCAGATGTTAAAGTGGTGGCATACGTTTATATACAGAAAGTTTAAAAATACTCTAGTTCCTTTAATATTTTTTCACATGTAACCATTTAACATGTTCATGGACATAACTTTATAAATTTCTTTTAATTTTTTTCCATAAATATCTATCATGTGTCTATGACGGATAAGGAAAGTTTTTCTTGGCATTACTTTAAAAGGTCAACCATCCTTCATTTGTTTAATCTGTGATATTAAGCCCCAGCATGGGTGTGCGTGTGTGTGTGTGTGTGTGTGTTGGGGGTTTGTGTTCAGAATCTTTTTTCTTTGTATGGTCTTCCACAATAACTGTGGATGAACACTTTCTGGTGCTACAGTGCCACTGAGCCTATTGTCTCTTGTTTGGCAAGCTGTTAAATGTACTTATCTTATTTAGGTCCACTATATGCTATAGAGTGTTGAAATAGTAATTAGATGATCTATATTCTCTTAGTGATAAAATACTGGGATTTAAAAGTAATAAAGGGAGATATTGGAGAGAAAGATGGGCAACTCTGAAGCATTTCACTTTCCAAAACTCCTCTGAGTAGAAATCTTTACTATTAGTAGAAGACAGTATCCCCCAAAGTCTCTTAGAGATTGTATTTTCTCTCCAAGGAATTTCCTAAAGCTTTATCCTTGTATTAACTCCATGCTAGCTAATACCACATTTTAAAAGATAAACTTTATCATTTTAAAATGGTTTTAGATTTGCTGAAATGTTAAAAAGATAGTACAGAGAGTCCCCATATACTCCCAACTTAGTTTCTCTTATTGTGAATATTTTATATCAGTGTGATACATTTGTTACACCCAAGGAACAAGCACTGGTAAATTGCTATCAACTGAACTTCATGGTTATTAGGATTTCACTTGTTTTCCCATCACGTCTTTTTTGTTGTTGTTCCAGGATTCTATTCAGGGTACCATGTTACATTTAGCCTCCTGGTCTAACAACTTCTCAGACTTTCCTTGTTTCTAAAAGAACCTGACAGTTTTGAAGTGTACTGATAAGATATTTGAGAAATGTCCCTCAGTTTGGTTTTGCCTGATGTTTTTCTCATGGTTACAAAGGACTGGGGTTTTCAAGTACCATTTTCATTATATCATGTCAAGGGTATATACCGTCAACCAAGCTTATCACAGATTATGTTAACCTTGATCACAGATCTGGGGTCGGATTTGTCAACATATGTCACTGAAAAGTCACTCCTTTCTCCCCTGTCCACACAGTACTCTTTGGAAGGAATTCCTTATATGTAGCTCACTTTTAAGCAGGGGGAGTTAAGCTTCACCTCCTTGAGAGGGAGTATTTATATAAACTATGTGGGATTCTGTACAGATTTAGCTTTTTTCTCCTACACTTATTTGTTTATTTAATATTTATCTACCTGAGTATGGACTCATGGATATTTATTTTCTACTTTGGGTTATAATCTCATACTGCGTTCTTTATTTCGTTGCTGAGATTGTTCCAGCTTTGGCTTTGGAGACTTTTCGAGTTGGCTCTTTATATCTTATTTTTAAGCAAGGTAGAGTTGAGCTTCACTTCCTTGAGAGGGGAGTCTACTCCCATTGGTTTGGGTTTTTTGTTTTTGTCTTTTTTGAGCACTTACTGGCACTGTAAGATGCTGCAAGGCTCATCCAGTGTTTTCACTGCCCCAGCCCTGGAAGCAGCCATTTCTGTGAAGAGATTCGGTGTAATTTATTGGAGAATGCTGTTAAAAACCAAAATCTGGGCCAGGTGTGGAGGCTAACGCCTGTAATCCCAGCATTTAGGAAGGTTGAAGTGGGAAGATTGCTTCAGCCAAGGAGTTCAAGACTAGTCTAGGCAACATAGTGAGACTTCGTCTCTATTAAAAATCAAAAAAATTAGCTAGGCATGATCGTGTGCACCTGTAGTCCCAGCTACTTGGGAGGCTGAGGTGGAAGGACCTGAGCCTAGGATGTTGACGCTGTGGTAAGCTGTGATTGTGCCACTGCACTCTGGTGACAGAGTGAGACCCCAACACCAGGATGACAGAGTGAGGCAGACCCCAACTCAGGGAAAAAAAATAGAAAGGAAGGGAGGGAAAAGAAAGAAACCAAGATCTGAGTGTTGGATGTGTGTGCTGCTACTGGGTGGTTATTGCTTCTAGAACCTCTGGGAGGACAGAGCTAGGAAATACATAGTGTATACTTATTTTTCCCTTCATTTTTGTTTTGAGTTGGAGTCTCACTCTGTTGCCCAGGTTGGAGTGCATCACGGCCACCCTAGCATTGACCTGCTGAGCTTTGGCGGTCCTTCCACCTCAGCCTACCAAGTAGCTGGAACTACAGGTGCATGCTACCACGCCCAGCTAAGTTTTTGATTTTTTTGTAGAGACGAGACTTCGCCAAGTTGCCTGGGCTGGTCACGCATTCGTGGGCTCAGGCAATTCTCTCGCCTCGGCCTCCCAAAATGCTGGGTTTACAGGTTTGAGCCGCCACGCCGGGCCACATATGTGTAGCCATGTATATACACATCTATAATTTGCCTATCTACTTGGCCAAATGTGGGTTCATACAGACGTCTCCAACTCTAATTGGTGACACATGGACCATCCTGTTGTTACCCCACTGCTTATTCGTAACCTCTCTCTACAAGTAAGAAACCTGGCTCCCCCCTCTGCCACCCATGTACTTACTGTTTGGTTCTAGAATAAATGTTCAGCAGTTTCAGATTTTTAACCTATATATACCCTGTACAATGTTACATATTTTGATACTTCAGTTCTTTTTCTCTTTCTCTCCATTGCCCACTCATCTTATCCCCTAAGGGAAGAGATTTGACCCAACCCAACGTGAACTCTGATTAGCAAGAGAGTAAGGAGCTCCCTTTTGTAATTCAAGGCAAAGATAGCCATTTGGCTGCCTTAGAAATCGTGATCCAATATCATCTGTGATGGCTTATACTATCAGTTCACTCTGTCTACTTGCTTCTGTGCCCAGAAATTGTTTATGTGCTCTTGTGTATAATAACACGTATCCTGACTTATTGTTTCAGTTGAGAGACAGACCTCATGTAAATGTAGGAGTAAAGTTAAATCCTCCTTAAGCACCGTTCTAATGTTTCTTTGCCATATGTTCTGTGGCCTTTAAAGGGGAAGCAGCAGAATTATCATGGAAATATAAAAACTGTGATAGAAATAAAAATATATGGTGATAATATTAATATTGCATAAGCATAATAAATTACAAAGAAAACAGCGCAGAAATCATATGTTAAGGCAATGAAGATTGGTATGTTTGGTTTTTTACTTCCTTAAAACATGCTCAGCAGTGTTATCAAGGCATTATTTATCACACATGATTTCTCTTTACTTGTTTTTGTTATTATTTGGCTTCAAAATGTATTCATATTGGCATTCAAATATTTAAGAATATTTGGAGGGAATTTAAGACCATCTTTGCCACTTACTTTTTTCCTACAGGTGGCTTTCAGTTTGTTCAGAATCAGTACCAGGCTTTTACCGAGGTAATTTTCTAAATGATCTTTCAGCTACAAATTTTGTGAGTTACAAGACTATGCCACATTTGTCTCATTTTCTCATGACTGAAATAATTATGTGTGGAGAAAACTGGGTCTCTAAATTATCATGTAGCTATTAAATATTATTAAAAATACTATAAACCATCCTATTAAGTAGGTGTAATTTTTCAAAGAATCCCTGTCATTCAGTTCTCAGATTTCAAAGGGAAGACTAGTCAAACCTATCATGTATTTTGTGTGGCATTTATCTAGTTTCATTTATTTTTTGGCTTATGTGATCACATTTGCATTGGGCCTGCCTAATTGATAAATTTCTGTTTAAATGAAAAATAAAACCTGCATGTATTCTCTAATTTCTTACTAGTTGGTGGTGTGGGGAAGCCTTGTTGGGTGTGGGTTTGTTTTAGTGGGAAGATAGACTGTATTTCAAAATATGCTACATTTTTAAATGTAGATCTCAAGTGCGAAAAGAAAAGTTTTAATGAATGACAGGTTACTCTCAATAGCATGAAATTAGATCACGTTTAACACTGAAATTTCAGCTTTCACCTGGAATTTAAATACCTGGCAATTTGTTCTTATCTGCATGTAAATGAAAAGCTCACTAGACTTATTGTGAAAGAATTGTAGAAAGTTTCAAATGAATTTTAATGCCAAAATTGTTCAAAAGAAAAATTATACAAATATCAATGGCACTGCCAGTATCCTTGGTGTCACGAGAAAAGAAGGTTAATATTTTGCTCATACTACTCAAAAGCAGGTGACAATTCTTTTCATGTTCATAATTTAAGAGAAGTATAATGGTGCTTCAGCCAACTGTCCAACATATGGTTTCTAATTGCAAGTGTGGTTTATGACAGGAGAAAAATAGACTGTGCTTCTTTGGTTCGATGGAAAGCAGAATTTTTATGGGATGTCAGGGAAATAGATATGTGGGTTGGAAGATAAAGATCCCACTCCATTGTAAGAACATGAGAGCTAGATGTGTGTCTGTAGCCACAGAGATGGAAACTTTAGTTCTTATGTTTGTAATAGTCAGCCCCTTATATTTTACATGTAGATTGTTCAAAATTAAGCCCTTCCATGAGAGTTTGACTTAAAGTCTCTATGAAGAAGAAGAACTATATACTCAGTTTCTCCCTGGATCGTCTCTCTAAATCACGGAGGGCAGTTGCATAGGAGTAGAAGTGAGATAATGAAGATTTTGCTTCTTTACTTTGACTTAGCTTCAAAATTAGTCTATCTCCTATATCTCTGTCTGTTGTGCTATGGCTAAAAGTAGGGTTACGAACCACTTACAGAAGAATTAGTCAGTATAAGACTTGCAGTTCCAGATTTTCCTAGTAATGACCAGCCTCTGTGTATCTCTGCCCAGGTAGCATCTGAAATTAGAATAGACTTCAATAGTGAGAGAAATGGGATTTATCTATACTTGTTTGGAAGGAGAACCTGTAAAGATTTAGAAGTTGGCATCTATTGATTGTCTTTTTTATTCAGTTTGAGATTTTCCTGGTTCTCGGTGTGTCAAGTGATTTTCAGTGGAAACTTGGACATTTTTGTATTATGGTATGTGACTTTAGACCTTATTGAAACCTTCTGTATTATTTGGCTTTGTCTGACACCTGTCCAGCAAAGAAAGGAGTGGGTGTCACACTGTCACTCCCACATGGATGTAGAAATCCTGGCTCCGCACTTGACCTCTGTTGACACACAGCGGGGTGGTGCCATGTCTTTTTTACTGTTGGGCATTGTAAAACTTCCAGATACTCACATGCTCTCCTCTGACACCATAGTGGAGGTTGCCTTATTCCCAGTGGGCAGTGGTTTGACACCACTCCTGCATTGTGGGGAGAAGAGACACCCAGTTATTGCTGGGTAGAGTGGAGGTTCAGGCTTTCCACTTGGTCCCCACTGATGCTGTGGAAGATGCTTCATTATCTGCTGCCAGGCATGAAGGTCTTGGTGCCCTACCTGGACTTCTGTGATATCACTCTGGTGGGAATGTTAGAGCTCCCTGTTACGGCCTCATGAGAGTGGAAGTTTAGTGTCTGCATTCAGCTTTTGCTGGCATGGATTGTCACAGTTTCTTCTGTGGTGTTTGGCTGGAGTAAACTAAATGTTTTCTCTCTTGCTGCTCTGATGCTTTCCTAGTCCTAGGGCTAGAGAGAGCAGGCTTTTGTTGAGGCTTTTCTGGGCACCATTGGCATTTCTGGGTTGCTGGTTTCCATGCTTGGTGGAAACCAGGTTGATGACTTCTTCAGCTACAATTCTGGGATATTTGAGGCAGAAAGAAAGTCTGGGATCTCACCACCATGTTGTTTCTTGGATCTTGTGGTCCTAGGCTGGTCTGCGTTTTCTTCACCTTACAGAGTCTTACGTTTATTTTTATATAACATCCAGGTTTTTTTTTTCTTTAAGTTGTATTTAGCAAGGGGAATAAGAAAAAGTAAATCTACTCCATCTTCCTGAAAGCAGAAGTCCTTGCTATTCAATATTTGCTTTTATTTTTCTCAATATTATATTATGAAAGTTTTTAAAAATACAGAGAAGAGAATTGTACCCCACATATGTATACCCCTGGATTCAATGCTTAACATTTTGCTATATTTCACTTTATTGCATATTTTATCCATCCATCCATTTGTTATTTTTAATGATCATTAGTACACTTCAGAATGCATATCATTAATTAGACTTCGTTTTTTAAATAGTTTTCCTAAGGTAAATTTTATGTAAAGTGAAATATATAAAGTTATAAATATCATTTAATAAGTTTTTTATAATCCAACCATTATTGAGATCATTTCTATCATCCTCCTATGAATTCTCAATCCCCTTCTTAATTTATTTTAACTTCTTTCTCACTCTAAGAAAAAACTACTGTTTTGATTTTTTAATTTCTTCTTCCTCTTCCTTTTTTTGGTCATAAATTCATTTACCTGTTTTAGAACTTCGTATAAAAGGAGCCACACAATATGTACTCTTTTCTGTGTGACTTTTCAGCATAATGTTTTTGAGGTTCCTTCATGTCCTAGGCAGACCAGCCTAGGACCACAAGATCCAAGAAACAACATATCAGTGGTTTTTGATTTAGTCTTAGTTTTTTTAAAAAATTTTAATTGCTAAGTGCTATTTCACTGAATAAATAATACCATAGTTTATCCATTCTGGCCTGCTTCCAATTCATTGCCATTACAATCTGTTAGGGCAGTATCTCCCCTCAACGTAGAACATAGCCAGGCGTAGTGGCTCATGCCTGTAATCCCAACACTTTGGGAGGCCGAGGAGGGAGAATCACTTGAGCCCAGGAGTTTGAGACCAGCCTGAGCAACATAGTAAAACCTTATATACATGTAAAAAAAAAAAAAAAAAGAAAAGAAAGAGAAAAGACTTAGTTAGGCATGGTGGCACATGACTTAGTCCAGCTAATTGGGAGACTGACACAGGCGGATCACTTGAGCCTAGGAGTCAGAGGCTGTGTTGAACTGTGATTGTGCCACTGTACTCCAGCTTGGGTGACAGAGTGAGATCCTGCCCCCTTCACCCAGTAAAAGTGCAAAACAATTAAAGATTTTGTGCCTTTCTTCTGATTAATAGGATGGTGAAGGCATAAAAAAGTATGTTTCTATCATACACAATATCCACATTTTCCACATATTTTCCTGTTGTTAGTGATAGCTGTCAGGTTATTTGAAGCTGAAAACTTTTGTAATAGAAGCAAAAGATAGTTTTAGCATTGTGAAAACAGAATTTAGCTTCCTGGCACCAAATTTTATTTTTTGAAGGAGAAACCATGGTTTTCACTACATCATGACTGTAATATTCATTACTGAGAATGCCAAACTAGCCTCTGGAGGAACATCCTATTTCAGGAATACTTAGAATACTCTATTTCTGCACAAAATATTGATGTGGTTGTTGCAGATGGATTCAGCTGTGTTTCCCAGACTCATATTTGTCTGGCCCCACCTATTATGTAAGTCCCTTGCTTCTTTTCTATTTCTAATCCAAAATGATTTCCTAAGGCGACTATAATTTCTGATTGATTGATGTACTGGTTGATATCAGAGAAGTCCTACCAGTTGCCAAATGGGACAAAATAAACTTTTTGTGAGATTCCAATTCGAGTGGGCATACTCCCTTGTTACCAGTCCAAGAAGAAATAGATGATGTTGTTCCAAACTTTACGACAATCTTTCTCTAACATTATTTTTCTTTATACAGTTGACGGACTGGACAAAGCTTCTATAGCAAACTCAGATGGCCCCCCTGCAGGCTCCCAGACACCTCCCTTCAAAAGAAAGGGGAAACTGTCCACCATCGGTAAAATCTTTAAGCCTTGGAAATGGAGGAAAAAGAAGACCAGTGACAAATTTAGAGAAACCTCAGCAGGTATGAATGTCATGATTTTGTGAGAAGATGGAATACATTGGTATATTTTTCAAAAGGCTGAAAATTGTTTTTCAGGGTATTTTTTCAGAAAAAAATTAATTCACATTTGAAATAACATTCTTTTAAGGATGAAACAACATAGAGTTCTGATTTGCTCTCCTATTTCTACTGACTTCAGCTTTCTAGTGTATTTTCATTTTTAAATATATATGTGTAAATTTATATAAAAACTGATGTGTGAGGAAGGAGAGGCAAAATAGAAAATTATAAACAAAAATGTTTTTCATCAATATTGTGACGGCAAGTATCCGTTTTAATATATACACATTGGTACATATATGTATATATACCTATTCTAATAGCATCGTCTTGTTTATTAAAACATTTAAAAACTCTTTTTTGTTACATTTGCTCTTTGGGTAGAATTTAAATGGCTGTGTGAAACTAAAGTTTGTCATATTTGTTTAATTTTAAATTTTTATTGTATCCCAAATAAATAGTCTCTGTCCTAAGATAGCCATAGCCTATTGGTGTGAACATTTTTTATTGTTAATTTGTAGAGTTATTATACCTTAAGAATTACATTGTTTAGGTCGGGCATGGTGGCTTACGCCTATAATCCCAGCACTTTGGGAAGCCAAGGCGAGAGGATTGCCTGAGGGGTTTCAGACCAGCCTGGGTAACTTGTTATGACCTCGTCTTTACAGTAATAAAAAAAATTAGCCTGGTGGCCTGTGCCTGTAGTTCCAGCTACTTGGAAGACTGAGACGGAAGGATCATCTGAGCCCAGCAGGTCAAGGCTGTAGTAACCATGAGTTTGCCACTGTACTCCAGCCTGGGCGACAGAGGAAGACTGACTTAAAAAAAAAAAAAGAAGAAGAAGAAGTACTTTGTTTAGTGCCTTTCATAGGGACTTATGGAGGATGTTGGCTTTAAATCTCTGGCCAGAATTAAGCCCAATTTACACAAGTGCCAGTGTCATGGTATTTTAAGATAGAAAAGTGTTTATCCCCTTATTAAGTTCAATGTTCTCTTTGCTTACTGTCGAAAACAATTTGTTTATCAAAATTGTTCGTGCACCACGGTCTAATGTTGTCAGCGTATGTACAGGATGTATCCCAGAAGGTATCTTATTGATATGTGCTATGATAAGAGTTGACCTTTGGTTCTAGAACTGTGAAATGAAATAGAAAATACACAAGAATATGGAATAGGGACATCAAACATCCTCGAAGAAAATTGTCTCTGATGCATTTGCAGAGACAATTTGTAATTTTTTTGAGCACTTTATATTTACCAGGAAATAATGATACACTATCTGTGATTTGTTTCAAAATAATGCTGGAGGAGGGGTGAAGTAGGTTAGAGTGTAGATGAAAGAAGACTGGCAGTGAGTTGATGATTGTTTAAGCTGGGCGATGGGTATATGGGGTTTATTATTCTCATCTCTTGTAGACATTGGAAATTTTCTATAATAAAAAGATGGAAAAAGAAGATTTGGCTTAGGGGAAAATAATGATAGCTTGGTTATTGGCTAAGTGGCTTCCTGGGTTAGGAGACAGTGGGAAGTGAAGGATGGAGTGCTCTTCTATTGAGGACACCTGGGTTGTCACCTGGGGTGTCACCTTGCCACCAAGGTGGTGGATGACCTTGAGCAAATCAGGTCAGCCTCTGGTCTTCTGTTTCCTCACCCACAAAATCAGGGAGTTGAATGAGCTGCATTTTGAGGTACTTCAGTTCCAGATTCTGCTGTACCTCAGATAGGTCCCTGATCCCTTCCAACCCTGGCTGGGCATCTTGTTCTCTCTTGTTCTTCAGTCAGTTGTGCATGGAACCACGCTGGCCTTCGTAAGAGCCTGTCACTTATGTTTCCTTAAGCATTGGGAAAATCTGGCTCCTCAAGTTACCACGGATACCCATGATGGAAGTAGGGTTCTGGACGGTAGCGTAAAGAAGAGAATAAGGAGAGATTATGGCGGTCTCTTCAGTTGTCTTTCTTGCCTTTTACCTAAATCTGATCTATTATCTTTTCTTTCCTTAAAATAGAGAAGACATCTACAAAGAACTTCCCTGTCCTCTTTTCTTGTCACCTTGTTTGAATTATTTTAACAGAAGGGAAGTTATAAAATATTTCCATCAACCCTGAATATCTAAGAAAAGTCCTTTTGAACAGCACTTCAGAAAAGATTGTTAATATTATTTTAACAATCTTTTTGTTAAGTGTTATTTAGTGTTATCCCATATTTATTCAGATTAAGAATTGCCTAGCCTTCCTTCTTTGTATGCTCTCTTTCCTTTTCAAACTCATCCAGGATTTTGTATACGTTTAGCTCTAAGAGGTTATTTGTGAATACTATATCTGTAATTCTAAGGACAACCAAACTACATTAAAAACCTAAAAAGGTTTTTTTTTTTTGAGTTGAAGTCTCACTCTCTCACCCAGGCTGAGTGCAGTGGCACACTCACGGCCACCCCAGTGCCGACCTGCTGGGTTCTGGCAATCCTTCCACCTCAGCCTTCCAAGTAGCCAGAACTACAGGCGTATGCTACCACACCCGGCTAACTTTTTATTTATTGTAGAGATGAGGTCTTGACAAGTTGCCTGGGCTGCTCTCAAACCCACAGGCTTAGGCAATCCATTCACCTTGGCCTCCCAAAGTGCTGGGATTACAGACTGAGCCACCGAGCCCAGCAGAAAGAGATTAAATGCTTCCTTGGCCTATTTTGTTTTATTTTTTATACACCAAAATGCTACATTATAGAATAGAGAGGCCAGGCACATGGCCCAAGCCTGTAATCCCAGCACTTTGGAGGCCATGGCAGGAGGATTACTTGCACCCAGGAGTTCGAGACCAGCCTGGGCAACATAGCAAGACCTCATCTCTACAGAAAAATAAAATAAAATAAATTAGCCAGGCATGGTGGCTTGTGCCTATAGCCCTAACTGAGGCAGAAGGAGGCTGAGGTAGAAGGATCACCTGAGCCCAGAAGGTCAGGAGGCTCAGGCAGAAGGAGAGCACCTGAGCCCAGAAGGTTGCAGCTACTATGAGCCATGATTATGCCACTGTACTCTATCCTGGGCGACAGAGTGAGACTACAACTCAAAACAACAGCAACAACAACAAATAGAATAGAAACAAACCAAGTAGGTATATTAGCAATCTTTTGTGAATCTGCTGCATTCACTTGTAATCTTTTGTTCTAAATTCATCTTGCTAAATTCATATTTTACTTGAATTTCATAAGATGTTATACAGAGTTCCCATTATAAAGTATTTTATTATCACCTTATTTGCATTTTTATTTTAAGGCTTAAATTTCTGCTAAGATGTGTAGAATGTATCAGTAAAGCTTAAAACAGAGGTACAAGATGGTGTATCATATGTTAGTTTTTTCATACTGAGGGAAGATGTCATATCTGCAGGAAAACTGATGTATTTCAAAATAATTAAGAGAAAGATGTTTTCTTCCTTAAAATATTATCTCAAGCGGTGAAATCAAACTATTTGGATGTGACCGAGGCCATGTGCACTCTAGCAATCCGTAAAGTACACCTTAGGCAAGAACCACACTATCTTGGGGTATGAAGAAAGGTGCATTTCTTCCAAGACAAGTAACTCTTCTATGCATGTCCTTTTCTTGTTTGTTTGTTTTCTCTCTTAAGTTAAAGGTGTGGAGTACAGTTCAGGGTTAGGTATACAAATGTTCATTATGCAGGTACCCTTGTTGATGAGGTGTGTCCCCCCTCCCCTGGCAGATTCCCACTACTGCCAGGTCCACCTCCCTCCATATCCCCCATCCCCCAGCAGTTTCCCACTACTGCCAATCCTTTTCTTATAGTATTATGATAATTGTTCAAGGTCCACTTATGAGTGAGAACATGTGATACTCAGTTCTTTGTTTCTGTGATACATCACTCAGTATTATACACTTTAAGTCCATCTAGGTTACCGTGAAGTTCATGATTTTGTCCTTCTTTATGGCTGCATAATATTCCATTGTGTATATGTACCACCTTTTTTTTATTCAGTCCTCTTTTGATGGGCAGGCCGGTTAGTTCCATGTTCTTGCTACTGTGAACAATGCTGCGATAAACATAGTTATGCAGGTATCTTTTACATAGAGTGATTAGAGTTCTTCTGGGTATATTCCCAGTAGGGGGATTGCAGGGTCATATGGAAGGTCGATTTTTAGATCTTTTAGTAATCACCACACTGTTTTCCACAGAGGCTGTACTAGTTTATATTTCCATCAACATTATAGAAGTGTTCCCTTTTCCCCGCATCCTCTCCAGCATCTGTTGTTTTTTGAGTTATTGATGATGGTCATCCTGACCGAAGTTAGGTGGTATCTCAGTATTGTTTTAATTTGCATGTCTTTGATGACTAGTGAGGCTGAGCATTTTTTCATGTATCTCTTGGCTGTTTGTATGTCTTCTTTTGAGAAGTGTTTATTCATATCTGCTGCCCACTTTGTAATGGAGCTGTATGTTTTTTTCTTTTCAGCACGCTTGAGTTCCTTGTAGATCCTAGATGTTAGGCCTTTGTCAGACATATAGTTGGCAAGTATTTTTTCCCACTCCATGGGTTGTCTCCCTGCTCTCTTGATGGTTTCTTTGGCTTTGCAGAAGCTTTTCAGTTTGATGAGGTCTCATTTGGCTATTTCATCTCTTATAGCCTGGGCACTTGGGGTTTTGATCAGAAATTGGTTGCCAGTTCCAATTTCCATAAGGGTGTCTCCTGCATTTTCTGAAGTTCTTATAGTTTGAGGTTTTACGTTTAGGTCTTTGATCCATTTAGAGTTGATTTTTGTGTATGGTGATTGGTGGGGGTCTTGTTTTAATCTTCTGCATGTGGTCAGTCAGTTTTCCCAGCACCATTTACCGAATAGGTTCTCCTCTCTCCAGTGGTTGGTGATGGTGGCTTTGTCGAAGATGAGTTGGTTGAGAAATTGAGGTTTTGCTTCTGGAATCTCTATCCTGTTCCATTGGTCTATATGCCTGTTCTTGTACCAATACCAGGCTGTTTTGATATTGTAGCTTTATAATAAAGTTTAAAGTCTGGGAGTGTGATTCCTCCTACTTTGTTTATTTTGCTGAGGATTATTTTGACCATTTGTGGTTGTTGATGTTTCCATCTAGATTCTTGTATTGTCGTTTCCAAGACTGAGAAAAATGCTGCTGGTAATTTAATGAGTATTGTGTTAAATCTGTAGATTGCCTTGGGTAGGATGGACATCTTAACAATGCTAATTCTTCCGATCCATCAGCATGGAATATTTTTCCATTTGTTTGTGTCATCTTTGATTTCTTTGAGCAGTGTTTTGTAGTTTTCATTGTAAAGGTTTTTCATGTCTTTGGTTAGGAAGATGCCAAAGTATTTGAATTTTTTTGGTGGCAATTGTGAATGGGATTGTGCTTTTTCTTTTCTTGTTTTTTAAAGCAGTTTTGGCTTATGCCCTGACTTCTAGTTCTTTGGCCTTGTTTTCTTCGACTCTGGTTTAGGCTGTTCAGTGTCTGGTTGTTAAGTTCTTATACTCCTGGCATGATATTCATCTGGACATGAATCTTACTGTATTCTGCTATACAGTGATTAATACTTTTGCTAGTCTGGATTTCTGTTGTAGGAATTTTTAATTAGTCATAGATAGGACGTAACACTGCTTTATTAATGCATTGTAATAACACGTTTACTGTATTGTGATGGAAAGTTACAAGGGTCTCATCCTTGGCCCATTTTTGTGGTCTTTGAGTCAACTATATTTTGGAATGTTCCTTCTAAGACCAAAGGATGTCTTGTTCTTTAAGATAAACTGGGCTTGTGCCCTGTCCAGTTCTCTGGCCTTGTTTTAAAGTAGAAAGTTACCTGTGTCTTTGACTCTTGTTTAGGCCGTTCAGTGTCTGGTTGTTAGGTTTCAGGGCAGGTGAATGTCCCTCTTCTCTCTCTACTCTCCCTAGGTGCCCCTCTTGGTTGCTTTTCATCTCCTGAGTGAGAGGGACCTTATTCCACACCCCCCCCCAAACTCTAAGTTCTGTCCTTCCTTAACTTTAGAACTCAAAATGGCATTTATATGTTTTTTTCCTGCATAATCATTTCTTCCTGTTTTGTTGTTGTTGATTGTTTTGATTTTGTTTTCAGGGAGTAAAGTTCTGTCCTGGACCTTTATATATGGTTGCAACCTCCCCAGAACTATGAGTAAAAACAAACACCCTATCTAGACACAGTTATTCCCCTAACTTCTTCATAGTGTGTTGCCATTAATACCACACTTAATGAAACTTCAACCAGGCCAGGCACCATGACTCATTCCTGTAATCCCAGCACTTTGGGAGACTGAGGCAGGAGGATTGCTTGAGCCCAGGAGTTTGAGACCCATCTGGATAACACAGCGAAACTCCCAACTCTACAAAAAATAAAACAAAATTAGCTGGTTGTGGTGATGTGTGCCTCTAGTCCCAGCTACTCAGGAAACTGAGGTGGAAAGATTGCCTGAGCCTAAAAAGTTGATGCTGCGGTGAGCCATGATTGTGCCACCGCACTCCAACCTGGGCAACAAAGTGAGACCCCGACTCAAAACAAGAAAATCCAACCTATCTCTTCTGCTTCAACTTTCCCCC
This sequence comes from Carlito syrichta, assembly GCF_000164805.1. Taxonomy (NCBI): domain Eukaryota; kingdom Metazoa; phylum Chordata; class Mammalia; order Primates; family Tarsiidae; genus Carlito; species Carlito syrichta. The sequence goes on along the minus strand of NW_007223664.1, from coordinate 514,851 downwards.
CATGCTCTTTCGTCTTCCCCCAGTCTCTCTCTGCATCCCGCACTTCTGAGGCTACTTCAAGCTTCCTGATCCATACATTTAATGTCATTCTTTCATTTTCATCCATTTCAACCTCTAAAACATTCATCGTTACTGAATATGTCTTCCTCTATTTACAAATGCTGCCGTGACCTTGGTTATCTTTGACTTTTCTTTCTCCCTTCCCCTTCTCATTGCCCCCAACCCCCTGAGGGAAGGTCGCTGTGTGCCTTTGTCCTTCCCTTCCTTTGAATGTGCCCCTCTCTTCAATACCTTAGCATCTCTCAAACAGACCCAGGCTCCACCTGATGCCCAGGCACACCTGCCCAAGCCCTTGTTGGGAGGCATGTTAGCTCAAAGACCTTTCGTACGCCCTACCTGTCCTACTTGTATTTCCATGAAAGCATGCTAGCTGCAGACCCTCTCCTGGAAGCCTGGTATTCTGCAGCAAATAAGCTAGCAAGGTGCTAGCTTTCATGGAGCTCTCATTCTAGACAGGTGAGGTGCTGCTTAGTGCTGGGAATGGACGCAGGGAGTGAAGGAAGAGTGGAAACGTACTCTGTACAGGTGCGTTCCAACCCAAACAGATCACCTGCCAACCCAGCTGGCCTTAATGTTGTAGATGTGGTTTCCTTTGGCATCCAGACTTTGAACCGTGGAGTTCTTTGACTTTTCCTTCTTTTTCACTATCTTCTTTATTCTATCAGTTTCTAAAATTTTTGATTTATTGCTTTTTCTTTCTTTCTTTTTTTTTTTTTGAGTTGGCATCTCACTCTGTAGCCCAGGCTGGAGTGCAGTGGCACACTCAAAGTTACCGCAGCCTTGTTACTGCCTCAGTCTTCTAAGTAGCTGAAACCACAGGCACGCACCACCACACCTGGCAAATTTTTTGATTTATTGTAGAGATGAGGTCTTGCCAAGTTGCCCAGGCTGGTCTCGAACTGAGGCCATTTCTCTCACCTCTGCTTCTCAAAGTGCAGGGATTACAGGTGTGAGTCTCTGCCCCCAGCCAATTTATTGACTTTTGATCCTTGAGCAAGGTTTTTAAATCAACTTGTCCTCTCATTCCCTATTCTCTGATCCCCTCAACAAATGTCTCAACTATTGCAGTGTAGGCCTTTACAATACTTAGGTATTTGCAGCTAGCTATAGAAAGCTGCAGAAGTCTAGTGAACACAGAGAGAGACTGCCTATAAGGCAGAGCAGACCTACCTGTGAGGGGAACCATACCTATCTGGTGAGGCTGACAGGGGAGGTTCAAAATTGCCCAGGCTGTCAGGAACCATAGTAACAACCATACAAACCTTCCCTGGCATTCTTTACTCAGGCAGTTGTATTCAGGAGATCAGAATGACTCAAAGAGTCATTCTTTTATATATATATATATATATATATAATCAATATTCTTTATTATGATATTGTGGGGTACAGTTAAAGGTTAGGTATACAAATATGCTTCATTCAGGCATCCTTGTTGATAAGAGGTGTCTCCCCGTCCCCAGACAGATGTTTACTACCATTAATTCCATCTCCCTCCCCTCCCCATGGTTTCCCACTATTGTCAGTCATTTTCTAAAGGTAATACATAGGATGATCAAGGTCCACTATATGAGTGAGAACACGTGATACTCAGATCTTTGTTTCTGTGAGAGGTCACTCAGTATTATAGACTCTAGTTCCATCCAGGTTGCTGCGAAATTCATGATTTTGTTCTTTTTTATGACTGCATAGTATTCCATCATGTATATGTACCATTTTTTTTAATCCAGTCCTCTTTTGATGGACAGCATGGTTGGTTCCAGGTTCTTGCTATTGTGAACAATGCTGCGATAAACATTCGTGTGCAGGTATCTTTTTGATAGAGTGATTTGAGTTCTTCAGGGTATATTCCCAGTAGGGGGATTGCAGGGTCATATGGGAGGTCGATATTTAGAGCTTTTAGAAATCGCCACACTGCTTTCCACAGAGGTTGCACTAGTTTACACTCCCACCAACAGTGTAGAAGTGTTCCCTTTTCGACACACCCTCTCCAGCAACTGTTATTTCTTTCATGTGTCTGTTGGCTGCTTGGATGTCTTCCTTTGTGAAGTGTCTGTTCATATCTTTTGCCCATTTTATATAACCACATGATTATATCATTAGATGCAGAAAAAGCTTTTGATAAAATCCAGCATCCCTTCTTGATAAAAACCCTCGAACATCTAGGCATACGGGGAACATACCTCAAAATAGTAAAAGCCATCTATGAGAAAACCACAGCCAGCATACTCCTAAATGGATACAAATTGGAACCATTTCCCCTGAAAACTAGAACAAGACAAGGATGCCCATTCTCACCCCTCCTGTTCAATATAGTATTGGAAGTCCTGGCTAGAGCAATCAGAGAAGAAAAGGCAATCAGGGGTATCCAAATAGGAAAAGAGGAAGTCAAGTTATCTCTCTTTGCAGATGACATGATTGTGTACCTTGAAAACCCAAGAGAATCTTCAAAAACCTCCTTACACTGATAAAGGCCTTTGGCAAAGTCTCAGGATATAAAATAAATGTGCAAAAGACAATCGCATTTCTTTACACCAATAATAAACAAACAGAAACCCAAATAAAAACCACAATTCCATTCACAACAGCCACAAAAAAAATGAAATACCTTGGCATCTTCCTAACCAGAGACGTGAAAGACCTTTACAATGAAAACTACAAAACTCTGCTCAAAGAAATCAAAGATGACACAAACAAGTGGAAAAATATCCCATGCTCATGGGTTGGAAGAATCAACATTATGAAGATGTTCATCTTACCTAAGGCAATCTACAGATTCAATGCAATACCCATCAAATTACCAGCAACATTCTTCTCAGACCTGGAAAAAACAACACAGGAATTCATATGGAAACAAAAACGACCAAGAATAGCCAGAACAATCCTCAGCAAAAAAAAAACAAAGCAGGCAGTATCACATTACCAGACTTCAAACTTTACTATAAAGCTACAATCATCAAAACAGCTTGGTACTGGTATAGGAACAGGCATATAGATCAATGGAATAGAATTGAGATTCCACAAGCGAAACCTCAATTTCTCAACCAACTCACCTTCGACAAAGCCTCCACCACCTAACACTGGGGAGAGGAGAACCTGTTCAGTAAATGGTGCTGGGAAAACTGGCTGACCACATGCAGAAGACTCAAACAAGACCCCTATCTATCCCCATACACAAAAATTAACTCCAAATGGATCAGAGACCTAAATGTAAAACCTCAAACCATAAGAACCTTAGAAAATGAAGGACATACCCTCATGGAAATTGGAACTGGCATCCAATTCCTGAACAAAACCCAAAACCCACAGGCCATAAGAGATAAGATAGACAAGTGGGACCTCATTAAACTGACAAGCTCCTGCAAAGCCAAAGAAACCATCAAGAGAACCCCATCCTTTTTTAAAGAGCAAGGGAATATGGCCGAGGGCGTAATCCCAGCATTTTGGGAGGCTGAGGCAAGAGGATTGCCCGAGCCCATGGTAACTTGGTGAGACCTCGTCTCTACAATAAATCAAAAAAATTTTAAAAAGCTGGGCGTGGTAACATGTGCCTATAGTTCCAGCTATTTGGAAGGCTGAGGTCAAAGGATCGCTGAGGTGGCTGTGAGCATGCCACTGCACTCAGACTTGGGTAGCTGAGTGAGACTCTGACAAAAAAAAAAAAAAAAGCATGGAAATAGAGCTGATGACTAGGACAGGAGCTTACCAAAGGATTTAGGAGATAAACTGTATAACATGGAGCACAAAAGTTGGATTTAGGGGAGGGGTCTCCTGGGACCCCAAACCTGTAGTACTGAAGCTGCTGTTGCCAGAATGGCACAGTCCCAGAGCTGGAAGGAGGTAGGAGGAGGCTTGCTCTGATTGGCAATGGCAGCCGCAGATGTGTAGATCTGGGGGCATAGGTGGGCAGAGAACCCATCTCCCGTCTGCTCCTCCAGATTTTCCTGGATTCCGTCATCAGGAAATAATCCCTCAGGTGGAACTTTGATCTTATCACATTTTGCCCAAAAAGTGTGACTGACCCACACTGACTCCATGGTTGTCCTTGATTTACCCCAAACCAACCTCTCCTGCCCTATCTTTTTCTATCTGCCCACGTTCCTTGGATTTCAGTTACCCTGGGCCACCCACTTAGCATGCCCCTAGCCTTCTTGGTGCCCTGGCTTTTCTTCCTGCTCTTCCCTTTCCCTCTGAGCACCTCCTTCCCCTGGCTGCACCTGGTGAAATACTACCAGTCATTCAAGGTTTAATAATATGTCTCTTTCTCCTGAAGATAGCCTTGACTTTGGTTTTGCACCAGCTGAATGGGAGCCTCCCCTCTTTTGATTGTACTCCTGTTAGGACATAGATATTTGGACTTATTTTCTAGTGTAAGTGTCTGTCTTATGCTCCTAATTTACTATGTAAAGTACTTAAGGGCAGAGATTTTTTCACTCACCTTTGCTCCCTTCATATAGGTTCTTTATGTAATAACTTGTAACCTGGGATGTACTCAAAAAATGTGCCTTAAATTGCTTATTTATTGAATATCCACTAGACCTAAAAAATGCAGGCCAGGTGCCAGGGCTTACACCAAAATCCCTGCACTTTAGGAGGCCGAGGCAGGAGGACTGCTTCAGCCTAGGCGATATAGCAAAACCTCATCTCTCCAAAAAAATTTTTTAAAAAAATTAGCCAGGCATGGTGACATGTGCCTGTAGTCCCAGCTGTTTGAAAGCCTGAGGCTGGAGGATTGCTTGAGTCCAGGAGGTCGAGGCTGTGGGTGAGATGTGATCTTGTCACTGCACTCCAGCCTGGACAACATAGAGAGACCTCAACTCAAAACAAACAAACAAACAAAAAAGACCCCCCCCCCGCAAAAAAAAACAAAAAACCCCAACAGCACTGAGTGTTTTAGGACTTTATAAGAGAAACTGAAGATTAAGAAATCATAATGGAAAAGAAAAATAAATAAATAAAATATCAACCCAAACCAAGTACATCACAATTGCAACCATGTACCACTATTAAGATCCCAGTAATTAGAGGACATTTCTTTTTTCTATCGTTGGCCCTTATTTATTTATTTACTTATGACACAATCAAGGCTCACCACAGCTTCAACTTCCTTGGCTCAGGCAATCCTTCCACCTCAGCCTTCTAAGTAGCTAGGACTACAGTTGTACACCACCACTACCGACTAATTTTTTTAAAAAATTTTTTATAGGGACAAGGTTTCACTATGATGCGGTCAAGCAATCCTCCTACCTTGGCCTCCCACCTTGGCATCCTGAAGTGCTGAGATTAGAGCATGAGCCACCACACCTGGCCTTCTTTGTCTATTTTCAATTTCAGAGCTTCTCACTATGGGAGCATACTACATTGTCTAGATTACTCCAGCCTCATCCTTCCGAGTATCCAGGACCACAAGCATGCATCACCATACTCGAGTAATTTTTCTTGTGGAGACAGGGTCTTGCTATGTTGTCTAGGCTCAAACTCCTGGGCTCAAGCCGTCCTCCTGCCTCAGCCTCCCAAAGTGCTGGGATTATAGGCATGAGTCACTGTGTCCAACCATCTTTTGCCTTTCTTTAAAAGTAAGTTATATTCCTAAATAAAGTGAAGACAACTTATCTTCATTAAAATTGAGACTTTCATTGGTGCTGTTAGTAACAGAAAAGGAATGCCCATCTAGATTTTTAAGTAACATCATTGTAGGTTTCAGCATTCTAGGAATCAGACTAACTTGTAGAGAGTCATCTGGTAAAAACTTTAATTTACAGAGGATACTTTGTACTTTCTATTCATAATAATGACTCTATTGAATATTATGTACCAGATTTTGCTTCAAGAATGTATTCATATTAACTCATTGAATCATCCAAACAACCTTATAAAGTGCAGCCTTTAAGTGCTGCTGTTACTCTATTTCTACTGATGAGGAAACTGGGACTAGGATATTCAGATGACTTGCCCAAGAAAACTCACCTGATGGGAGGCAAAGCTAGTATTTGCACCTAAGCAGTAAAGCACTTTAGCCAATACTTTTGACCCCTACACTATGTTGTATCTCTAAAAGGTAACTTCCTACCTAGATCAACAGGGATTGATCATTGAAAGGTGACTAATACAGGGCTTTGCTTCATATACTAGTCTCCACTGTAAGAAGGATTTGGTCTGAAGAACTCATTTGTTTCTACCTGTTTGACCTGATTTCTGCAATGCTCATGTAGAAAAATCATTGACAAGGATCAAAATTATGTTTGGTCCTGTGAAAGAATAATATTCTGTGCAACCACAGAGACATCATGTTGCTACTTGGGATTATTTCCCATATCTAGAGAGTTAAAGGATTTGCTTAAGGTGATATTTATTAAGGACTGTTCTGGTTGCATTCATAAGTGACAGCGTTTTGATTTCACCTATCTTATTCCACAGAAGTGGGATGTACTTTTATTTATTATTCGCTCTCACATCATATTGGAGGAAGGGGAGGGAAATCTCCCTTTTCCTAATTTAATAAAGCAGAGGGAAATTACATAACTAGCCAAAGGCCACACAGTACATCGTATCCATATAGGGCTTACATGTTAGACAATACATTTGTCCTCTCAGCAGATGTTTACTGACCATCTTCATCTGTTTATGTCAGGCACTGTTACAGACTCTAACGATAGTTATAGATTTTAGTGATACAGAAGAGACACATCTTTTTTTCTCTCATGGACCTTACTTACATTCTAGTAGGGGAAAAATGCAGAAGGTCAACCCAAATAAGTTAGATGGCATATTAGGAAGTGAGAAGAAACAATTAAAGCAAGAAATCAGAATGGGGAATATAGGAGGAAGGTTGTAGTTTGAAACAGGGAAAGTTTACTGGGAAGGCAATATTTGAGCAAGGGCAAGGAGGGAAGGAAAAGCACTCAGAGAAATCCTGATAAGTAAGCACATGAGTTGGAGATAGCACGCACTTCCTTCTGCAATAATTGTGTGAATACATTGTGCTTCTAATCCTTTACAAATTTGACTCTGCCCAGTGATTTAACAATGACAATGGCTCACATTCATGAACTTCATGGTTGTTAATCTTGATAGCTATTGCCAGTTTCATGGCTTCTAACAGATCATGTGATTTCACTCCATACGGTTCTACAGAAGAGAAGCAGGAAATTGCGAAAGGGATTTAACTCTGTAATATAAATATTTTGTCATGGCTTCCTTTCTTCTAATCAAATCCAAGAGGCAGATTCTGACAGACCATCAAACCAAAAGTCAGAAAGCCAGCCTCTTGGAGTTCAAGTTTAGATTCCCTCATATGTTGGTGTTTTTTGGTAGATCCAAGTTTGAAGTCCTACTGAGACTGCCTTTATAAATTGAAATAACAACGCATTATTGCCTCTGTAAACAATACCTAATTTACAGAGTAGGGTGCCCAATCCTGCATTTTTAGATTACTTGGATTGATGGGTATGTTCCCAAACTAATTTAAAAAATTCAGCTTAATCCGCAATACACGTGAAGGCTGGCACTATTAATACTTGTTCAGATACAGCCAGACACTATTTATTGTTACCATAATAAAACACTTTCTGAGTTTTAGGGTTGTAAAGGGCCTTACCAGCCATCTAGTTCTGTCTTTAGGGCTGGAATTAACCTCCATTTCCAGCAACCCCGATGGCATAGAGTTGTTGAGCCTCTTCCTGAACTCTTAATTCCTAGCTCTAACTGCTGGAGAGATTTCCTTTTGTAATGGCCTGAAACAAATTATCTCCTGTTTTTCCAACTGTTGTGTGTGTGTGTGTGTGTGTGTGTGTGTGTGTGTGTGTGTGTATCTCCTACTCACATTGTTACATGAGGATTCCTCCATCTTTTCTTAAAGTTTATTCATCCCTTTGTCTATTTTCTTTTCTTTTTTTGAGTCAGTGGTCTTGCTTTGTTGCTCAGGCTAGAGTACTATGACATTACCATGACTCACTAAAACCTTGACCTTCTGAGCTCAGGCTATCCTTCTACCTCAGCCTCCCGAGTAAACTCGTGTGTCACCACACCCAGCTAATTTTTTTTTTGTAGAGACAGGGTCTTGCTATGATGCCTGGGCTGGTCTTGGAATCCTGGACTCAGCAGTCCTCCCGCCTTGGTCTCTCGAAATGCTGGGATTACAGCGTGAACCACTGTGGCTTCCCTCCTTTATCTATTTTCAATTCCAGAGTTTCTTATCGTGGGAACATCTACATTGTCTAGATTACTCAGATTTTATGGAGTTCCAGGTCCGAGGCAGAATGTGCTGGGGACACCATGATAAGCAGCCTGACCAGTACCCTGTTCTCACAGAGCCCACAGGGCAGCCCGTGTGTCTAGCCATACTTCACGTGTCCTTTTTAAGCTATTTTTAATCCTAAGCTTACATGGTGACTTTTCCAAAAATTCTTATTACTTGCAGTTCACCAACCACATCTTCACTATTTAGAGTCAACCCATGAAGCTGGCATTCCAGGGAGGAGTACTGTGGGAAATATCAGGGCATGTATGGAGATGAAAAACAGTGGTTTCATGCAAGAAGGGGCCTGTAGCCTTTGCTCTTGGCTTGGTGTCTCTAGGCATCACTCTTCTCCTCTGTCTCTCTTTTCTGCTGTCCCATGCCAGATCTACACAACGCATCAGTGTTACCTTTTCTCCTCCTGTCAATCTTTTTTTTTTTTAAGTCAAGTCTCACTCTGTTGCCCAGGCTGGAGTGCAGTAGCATGATCACAGCTCACCACATCCTCCACCTCCTGGGTTCAGCCAATACTTCCACCTCAGCCTTTCGAGTAGCTGGGATTACAACTGCATTCTACCACACCAGCTAATTTTTTTTTATTTTGTAGAGTTGAGGTCTTGCTACGTTTACTAGGCTGGTCTCAAACTCCTGGATTCAAGCAGTCCTTCCACCTTGGCCTCCCAAAGTGCTAGGATCACAGTTGTGAGCCATGTGCCTGGTCCCTCCTCCCATCAACCTCTTAAATGTGCTTTTGGTGCCTCTTTTCTTCCTCAAAACATTTCTCTTTGTGACTTCCTTAACTTTATTATTTTTCCACTTCTTTCTAGATACCTTTCATCTTTTCCAGACCAGAGCAAAGAGTGATGTTCCCCAACTCTTTTCACCTTCCCTTTTAGTGGAAAAACTGGTCTATATTTATAGCTTGCCTCTTTGTCACCTCTCCGAGGAGGAAAAGGGGAGGACACAGCCGAGAGAGAGAGAGATCGCTAAAGTGGTTTCTGCGCAGTTCAGACTACAGGGTCTTAAGGTTACCTTTGGTTGTTTTTGGCAGCCTCTCTTGGAAATATTGTTTATAAACTGCCCCCCAGCAAACCAAGCCCCTAAAAATGGGACTTTTTTGCTGAGCACTGGTTTCTGCCAGCTGTGTCAAACTCTTGCCCTTTCTGAAAACACAAATAGCCTTCTCACTTTCCCAAAAGTTTTTCCTGCTTTGTCTCTTTCTTTGGCTATGACCATAGACATAATGAGCCTATAGCCCACAGGAGAATATATTTAGTCTTTTTGACAACTCCCGTGCTGATTCCTGGCATTTTCTTAAAAGTAGCTGTAGTGTGGCTTATGGGGAAGGCAGATATACAAAAGACACCATGAATGAGTTCACGCACTGTTGTTGCATATGTGATCATGACCTGCTCAAAAGAGGTCATTCTCTTGGTCATTCATTACTTGAGTGTTTTCCTTTGTTTTTCGTGTGTGTGTGTGTGTGTGTGTGTGTGTGTGTGTGTGTGTGTGCGCTTACAGTTCTGAGAATTGTAGTGTCCGTATAGTTTTGTATAACCACTGCCACAATCAGAATATAGCCAAATCCTGTCACTCTTCAAATCTCTGTTGTGCTGTCTGTCCTTTTATAGTCACACGTTATTCCACACCCCTACTCCTAACTTCGGGCGATTACTGGTCTGTTCTTCACTATGATTTTGTAGTTTCAAAAATGTCATATAAATGGAAACATGCAGTGTGAGATCTTTTGAGACTGGCTTATTTCACTCAGGAAAGCAGAGGGATTCATGCGCGATCTATCCACATTGTTGCATGCACCTGTCATTCTGTTCTATGGGTGAGTAGTATTCCATGGTATAACTATAATTTGTTTATTCCTCCACGAAGGACATATGCGTTGTCTTTAGTTTGGTGCAAATATGAATAAAGCTGCTATAAACACTCTGGTATACGTTTTTGTGCTAACAAAAGTTTCCATTTCTTCAGGGAAAACATGTAAGGAATGGGATGGTTGGGTCATACGTTAAATGCATGTGTAACTTTATAAGCAACTGCCAGACTGTTCTCTGGAGTTTTACCTTCCTACCAGCAGTGTAGGCAAGTTCCAGTTGCTCTGTGTCTTTGTCCATACTTATCATTATTACTTTTCTTATTTTGGTGAAAAACGCACATCATTAAATTTATTAGCTTAACCATTTTTAAATGTGCAATACAGTTGTGTGAAGTATATTTGCATTGTTCCGTAAATAGATCTGGAACTTTTTCATCTTACAGAACTGAAACTTAATACTCTTTAGACACCTTCCTTTTTGCCCCCTGGTAACCACCATCCCACTTTCCATATCAATGAATTTGATGACTTCAGATACCTCATATTGGAGGAGTCCTATAGTATTTGTCTCTTTGTGGCTAGCTTATTTTGCTTAGCATAATGTTCTCGGTTCATCCCTTTTGTAGCATATGATAGAATTTCCTTTTTTTTGAAGACTGTATAGTGTATTGCTTTTTTATCCATTCTTCTGTCAATGGACGTTTGAGTTACATTCACCTTTTGGCTATAGTGGATAGTGCTACTGAACACAGGTATACCGGCATTAGTTGTATGTTAGTCATTCTAGTAGGTATGTAATGGTATTTTGTCATGGCTTTAATATGCATTTCCCTAATGAGCTAATATTATTGATACATGATTTTAAAAGTACATGTTTATGTGATATTTTATTACATGCATGTGACGTATAATAATAAAGTCAGGGTTTTTAGTATATTACCTCAAGCTTTTATAATTTCTGTTGTTAAGAACACTTTAAATTCTCCCTTCTAGCTATTTTGAAATATACTAGTATGTTGTTGGAACTATAGTCACCCTACTGTGCTATTAAATAGTAGAACTTATTTCTTCTATCTAATTGTATGTTTGTACTCATTGAGATACATCCCCGCCTTCCCCCTACACCTTTTCTAACCTCTGGTAGCTATCATTCTACTCTCTATCTACATGAGGTCAGCTTTTTAGTTTCCACATAGTGACAACATATGATGTTTGTCTTTCTGTACCTGTCTTATTTCACTTAACATAGTGTCCTCCAGTTCTATCCTTGTTGCCGCAAATGACAGGTTTTTCTTATTCTCTTATGGCAAAATAGCATTGCATTGTGTATATGTCACATTTTATTTATCCATTCTTCTGTTGATGGTTGATTCCGTAACTTGGCTATTGCGAATAATGCTTCAGTAAACATGAGTATGCAGGTATCCCCTTGATAAATTGATTTTCTTTCTTTCTTTCTTTTTTAAATACTCTGTAGTGTAGTTCTATTTTTAGTTTTTTGAAAAATCTCCATACTGTTTTCATAATGGCAATACTAATTTACATCCCTACCAATAGTGTATGAGTTCCTTTTCTCCACATCCTGCCAACATCTGTTATTTTTGTCTTTTTGATAATAACCATTTTAACAGGAGATGATATCTCATTGTAGTTTTGATTTGTATTTCTCTGATGATAGTGACATTGAACATGTTTCCATATACCTGTTGGCCATGTGTATGTTTTCTTTTGAGAAATGTCTGTGCAGATCCTTTGTCCACTTATTTGTGGACAAATATTATATTTTTGTTGTGTTGAGGGTTTTTTTTTTTTGGTTCTCCGTATATACCTCAACATAATAAAGGACATATATGACAAACCCACAGCTAATTCATGCTGAATAAAGAAGAGCTAAAAGCTTTTTCTCTAAGAACTGGAACAATAAAAAGATACCCACTTTCACCACTCCTGTTCAAGTGGAAGTCCTAGCCAGAGCAATCAGGCAAGAGAAAGAAATAAAAGCAAACTGGAAAAGAGGGAGTCAAATTGTCCCTCTTTGTAGATGACATGATCTTATACCTAGAAAAACTAAAGACTCCATCCAAAAACTCTTAGATCTGATAAATAACTTCAATAAAGTTACAAGATACAAAATCAGCATTAAAAAATTACAGTGCTTCTATACACCAATAGCAAACTTGCTGAAAAAGAAGCAATCTCATTTACAACAGCTACAAAAAATAATATACCTAGGAAAATTTAATCAATGTGGTAAAAGACCTCAACAAGGAAAACTACAAAACGCGGGTGAAAGAAATTGAAGAGGATACACACAAATGGAAAGACATTCCACGGTCGTAGAGTCAAATAATTAATATTGTTAAAATGGTTATACTACCCAAAGCAATCTGCAGATTCAATACACTTCCTATCAAGATACCAATGACATTTTTCACAGAAATAGAAAAAAAAATTCTAAAATTTATATGGAACCACAAAAGAACCCAAATAACCAAAACAATCCTGAGCAAAAAGAACAAAGTTGGAGGCATCCCACTACCTGATTCAAAATATTTTTCAAAGCTATAGTCACCAAAACAGCATGTTATTGGTATAAAAACAAACATATAGCCAGTGGAATAGAATAGAGGACCCAGACATAAATCAACATATTTACAGCCAGCTGATCTTGTACAAAAGCACCAAGAACATATATTAGGGAAAGAGCATCCTCTTCAATAAATGGTACTGGGAAAACTGCATATCCACATGCATAAGAATGAAAGTAGACCCTTACGTCTTACCATATAAAAATATCAACTCAACATGAATTAAAGACTTGAATGTAAGACCCCAAAACTATCAAAGTACTGAAAGAAAATAGGAGAAACACTCCAGGATATTGGTCTTAGCAAAGATTTTATGACTAAGATCTCAAAAGCACAGGCAACAAAAACAAAAATAGGCAAATGGAACTATATTAAACTAAAAACATTCTGTGCAGCAAAGGAAACAAACAAAGTGAAGAGACAGCCTATTAAATGGGAGAAAATATTTACAAAATATTCATCCAACAATGAACTTATTTTCATGTTCTTATTTGTCATCCATATATCATCTTTGGTAAAGTTTCTATTCTTTTCTGTGCTAGTCTTTTGTCTTTTTTTTAAACTCATGATTTGTTTTCTTTTTTTTCTTTTTGAGTTGGAGTCTCACTCTGTCGCCCAGACTGGAGTGCAGTGGCCGCTCCCGGCCACCGCAGCCTCGACCTGCTGCCTCAGCCTTCCAAGTAGCCGGAATGACAGGCATGCGCTACCAGCCCGGCTGATTTTTTGATTTATTGTAGAGATAAGGCCTCGCTGCCCAGGCGGGTCTCGAACCTGCGGACCCAGGCAATCCACTCACCTCAGCCTCCCAAAGGCGCGGAATTACAGGCTGAGTCACCGGGCCCGGCTATGATTTGTTTTCTTATTACTGAATTCTGAATTCTTTATATAATCTAGATATAAGTTCTTAGTTGCACATGTGATTTGCCAATATTTTATCCCACTCTGTAGATTGCCTTTTCATTGTCTTTTTCTTTTTTTTTTTTTTCTTCTTGAGTTGGAGTCTCACTCAGTCGCCCAGACTGGAGTGCAGTGGCCACTCCCGGCCACCGCAGCCTCGACCTGCTAGGCTCCGGCGATCTTTCCGCCTCAGCCTTCCGAGTAGGCGGAATTACAGGCATGCGCTACCACGCCTGGCTGGTTTTTTTAAATTTATTGTAGAGATGAGGTCTCGCTGCCCAGGCGGGTCTCAAACCCGTGGGCTCAGGCAATCCACTCATCTCAGCCTCCCAAAGGTGCAGGATTACAGGCTGAGCCAACAAGCCCGGCCTTCATTTTCTTAACAATGTCTTTTGCAAATGAAAAATTAACAATTTTGAAGATGCCTACTTTATCCATTTTTTTTTTAACAGATCATGCGTTTGGTCATGTCTTGCCTATCTCCAGATCACAAAGATTTTTATTCTATGTTTCCTTCTAAATGATTTTTTTTTGGAAGTTCTCCTAACATATTAGTTTTAATTTAGCAATTTGGCAAAAGAGAAAAAAAGATAGTTCATAACTATTAATTGTCATGGGGAAAAATGTTGTTATAGAATGCCCTTCTAAATGTTTTATAGTTTTATGCTTTACATTTAGATGTTTGAAAATTTGTAGAATTATTTTTATATAGGGGGTGAGGTTTAAATCAAGGCTCATTTTTTGCACGTAAATGTCCAGTTGTTTCAATAGCATTTGTTGAAAAGGCCATTCTTTTTCTAATAAGTTGCCATTACACTATCTTTAAAAATATATATATATATAATTTTTTTATATATATTTTTTCATATATACTTTTATATATATATATAAAAGTATATATGAAAAAAATATATATATATATAAAAATATATATATAGTTGTTTTTGTTTTGTTTTTGAGTTGGAGTCTCACCCTATCACCCAGGCTGGAGTGCAATGGCTCACTCACAGCCACTGCAGCCTTGACCGCTGGGTTTAGGCGATCTTTCCACCTCAGCCTTCCAAGTAACTGGAACTACAGGTGCACAGCCACCACACCCGGCCAAGCATATATTTTCTTACATATATCCTCTTGAGTAAAGGTCTTTTCAAGTCTTTTGATCAATTTTTGTTGGGTAGTTTTCTTAATGATGTGTTTTGAAAGTACTTTTTATCTTCTAGGTACAACGTCTTTGTCAGATATGTTATTTGGAGGCATTTTCTGCCAGTTTGTAACTTGTCTTTCATTCTTTACGTTTTTTGTTTGTTTGTCTGTTTGTTTTTTTGAGTTGGAGTTTTACTCTATCACCCAGGCTGGAGTACAGTGACACACTCATGGCCACTGCATTCTTGACCTGCTGTGCTCAGGTGATCCTTCCATCATCTCAGCCTTCCAAGTAGCTGGGACTACAGGTGCACGCTACCATGCCTGGCTAATTTTTTTGATTTATTGTAAAGACCAGGTCTTGCCAAGTTGCCCAGGCTGGTCTTGAAACCCTGGACTCGGGCAATCCTGTTGCCTCCACCTCCCAAAGTGCTGGGATTACAGGTATGAGCTACCGTGGCCAGCAGCAGTGTCTTTTAAGAACAAAATTTTTTAATTTTCATGAAGTGCAATTTATCATTTTTTTTCTTTTTAGATCATGTTTTTGCTGTCATGTGTAAGAAATTTCAACAGCATTTGTTCAAAAGACTATTCTTTCCCATTGAAATGCCTTTGCACCTTTGTCAAAAATTAATTGGCAACATGTGTGGTCTATTTCTGGAGTCACTATTCTGTTCTCTTAATCTGTATGTCCGTTCCTTCACCAGTATCACACTTTCATTATTGTAGCTTTATAAGTCTGAAAATTAGGTAGTGTGATTTCTCCAACTTTATTCTTCACTTTAAAATTGTTTTAACTAAGCCGAGCTCAGTGGCTCAGCCTGTAATCCCGCGCCTTTGGGAGGCTGAGGTGAGTGGATTGCCTGAGCCTGCGGGTTCGAGACCCGCCTGAGCAGCGAGACCTCATCTCTACAATAAATCAAAAAATCCGCCAAGTGTGGTAGCGCATGCCTGTAATTCCGGCTACTCGGAAGGCTGAGGCGGAAGGATCGCCGGAGCCCAGCAGGTTGAGGCTGCGGTGGCCAGGAGCAGCCCACTGCACTCCAGTCTGGGCGACTGAGTGAGACTCCAACTCAAAAAAAAAAAAAAAAAAAGATTGTTTTAAGTAATCTAGTTTGTTTGGCTTTTCATATAAATATTAGAATTTTGTTTATAGTCACTCAGAGTTACTCCTGGACTTTTTATTGAAAAGATGTTAAATCTATATTGCAGAGTGAATAGAATTGATACCTTTACCATGTTGAACCTTCTAATTTATGAACTGGTATACCGATCTATTTAACTAGCTCTTCTATTTCTCTCATCAGTGTTGTAAAGTTTTAAAACAATGTTATACTTAAGTATTTGTGTGTGTGTGTTTTGGCTATTGTAAATGATATATATGTTTTAGATTTAAATTTCCAATTGTTTATTGCTAGTTTACATAAATACAATTGGATCATACTACCTTCCTAAACATATTTACTGGTTCTAGTGGTTCCATTGAAGATACCTTGTTTTTTCCCTGAGTCGGAGTCTCACTCTGTCGCCCAGGCTAGAGTGCAGTGCTCATGGCCACTGCGGCCTCGGTGATCCTTCTGCCTCAGCCTTCCAAGTAGCTGGAACCACAGGTGCGCGCTACCACACCTGGCTAATTTTTTGATTTATTGTAGAGATGAGGTCTCACCAAGTTGCCCAAGCTGGTCTTAAAACCCTGGACTCAGGCAGTCCTCTCGCCTCTGCCTCCCAAAGTGCCAATATTACAGTTGTGAGCCACCATGCCTGGTGTGAAGATACCTTAAAATTTTTTGCATGGGCAATTGTGTCTTCTATGGATAAGAATCATTTTCTTTCCTCCCTTCTAATCTGTATGCTTTTTATTTCTTTTCTTGCCTTTTGGCACTATTTAGAATTTTTGCTGCACTAGTAAATAGAAGTGATGTTCATCAGTTGATGGATATTTGATTTCTTTCTGCTTTCAGCCAATATGAATAATGTGTCTATCAGCATTTGTGTATAAGTTTTTCTGTGGATATATGTTTTCACTTCTCTTGGTTATATAGCTAAATATGGAATTGCTAAGTCATATGGTAATTCAATGTTTAACATTTTGGGGAATTGCCAGACTTCTTTTCAGTGTGACTGCGCCATTTTAAATTCCCACCAGCAGCATATGAGCATTACAATTTCTCCACACTCTGAAATGCAAATCAAAACCACACTGAGATACCACCTTACCCCAGTAAGGATGGTCATCATTAATAAATCAAGAAACAATAGATGCTGGCACAGGTGTGGAGAAAAGGGGATGCTTCTCCACTGTTGGTGGAAGTGCAAACTTGTCCAACCTCTATGAAAAATAGTTTGTCTATACCTATGGGAACTAGAACTTGACCTTCCATACGATTCAGCAGTCCCCCTCCTGGGAATATAACCAGAGGAACACAAATCGTTCTACAAAAAAGACACCTAAACACGCATGCTTTACTGCCTCACTAGTCACAATGGCAAAAACATGGAACCAACCCTACTGCCCATCGAAAGTAGCCTGGATAAAGAAAATGTGGTACATATACACAATGGAATATTATGCAGCCATAAAGAAAGACAAAATCATGGGCATCACAGCAAATTGGATGGTATTAGAGACAATCATTCTTAGTGATCTATCACAGGAACAAAGAACCTAGTATCACATGTTCTCACTCATAAGTAGGATCGGAGCATTGATCACAATAGCACAAAGGATGGATCAGCAGGTGTGGGACACAGCCATGGGAGAGGAGGATGCGGGAGGGGTGCATGTAACAACACAAAGAGTACGTGGTCCTAAACCAGGGGAAGTGAGGACCAGTTGGAGGCCCAAACTTCACCTGCACATAAGTTATTTATGTACCTAATCCTGACTTGTACCCAACATCTTATAATAAAATAAAGTTTAAAAAAATTCTCCACACTCTGGCCAACATTTGTTATCTGTCTTTTTTATTATTGCTATCCTGATGGGCATAAAGAAGCCCCCAGCACTCTTGATTTCTCTTTTTTTTTGCTTGTTTGTTTTTTTCAGAGACAGAGTCTCACTCTGTCACCTAGGCTGGAGTGCAATGGCACGATCACAGCTTACTGCAGCCTTGAACACCTGGGCTCACGTGATCCTCTTGCCTCAGCCTCCCAAGGATCTGTGACTACAGGTGCATGCCACCATACCTAGCTAATGTTTTAAATAAAATTTTTATAGAGGCAAGGGTCTCACTATGTCCCTCAAGCTGATCTCAACCCAACCTCCTACCTCAGCCTCCCAAAGTGCTAGGATTAAACAGCCACCGTACCTGTCATGATTCTTTTTTCTACCTTACTTTTTTTGTTTTCCATAGCACATTTTACCTTCTAACATTTGTAAATTATTCCTATTGTTTATTATCTGGCTTCACTTTCTAGTAGTTTATAAATCCATAAGGACAGAGATTTTTGTTTTCTTCTTTGGTAAGATACTGAAGCAACTTGTATAGTGCCTAGTTTATGATAAGCATTCAATAAATGTTTGTTGAATGACCATCCTTACTGGGGTAAGGTGGTATCTCAGTGTGGTTTTGATTTGCATTTCCGAGTGTGGAGAAATTGTAATGCTCATATACTGCTGGTGGGAATTTAAAATGGCGCAGTCACACTGAAAAGAAGTCTGGCAATTCCCCAAAATGTTAAGGGATCACAACTGCTGATCCCTCCCTTTGATGGCTGTGTTCCATCCCATATACAGAGCATTTTCAAGTTAATCTTGGTAATTTGGAAAATACTGGATTTTGGGAGAGAAGACGAAATGACTGCATGTTTATAGTCAATCTTTAGTCACTGAGAGTCACCTAAAAGAGCCTTTAAGGAACCTTGAAAAGGCATAATAGACACAATGAATGTTTCACCAATTTAATGGGTAGGGTGGGGAGCTATTCTCTCATGAATGGATAATGAACTTAAGTAACTGTGACTGCTCTGTGTGGTAACATTTTAAAGATCAGTGTGGAGACATCATTGTCAGAACATCATTGTGTTTGAGTTCAACCATTTGTGTACCCGTGTATTTTTATAGCTAAATCTAATTAGAGCAAATGAGTGTTAGATATTCTGTGGGCTAGAGTGATATTATATAATAATTTTACCATACATACTTTTTTGAAATTTTTCGATTGTTTTCCTAAAGATATATGATGGTGTTAAAACAGATTTCCTGCATAAGTATTAAATATAAAGGGGTCTAAATATTCCTCTTCATTTTTTTCTCCTAGTAGAATTAATTTTTTTCTTGGTTCAATCTTTCTATACATAAGTGGGTGGAAGGAATCATTATGGCCCCCATCTTGTTATTTATGGAGCATTTATTATTCATCATAGGTCTATTCTAGGGACAAAACCCATTTATGGGAAAGAGAATATATTATCAGTGTTAACTTTTTGTGCATTTGTCATAATTGAAATTAGTGGTTTTATAAATATGGGATCCTTCCATCATGGTTTAAAATAGCCAACTGTACAATAAATTGCTAAGACCATCAGGGCTTACCTTTTACATATAAATCGAACCATGAAATCTTGCTTCTTAATGGAGTTGAGGAGTCTCCCTTCCTTCTTGTACATTCTGGAAAATAGGATATTTTGTTTAGTCTAAACTGAGCTTTGGATTGAAATGTGTTGCACCATAGAAATGACTAGTATCTCAAGTTTCTAGTCTTGTTCAGGGGGAGTTAGGTTCTTCTAGGACAGGTGAACTCAAATAAGCAGAGCATTTTCACTGAGCATTTTGTGAAAACATTCTCAAATGAGCCTTGGATGGTATTGATTTTGCTGATTTCTGATTATAAATGACATTTTTAAAAATGCATCCATTAGAATGAAATGTAGAATTGTTAACTTGCTTTCACTTTTTGCTCTATCACATTTGATTCCTAAGGGAGATGTGGAAGAAAAGGAGCAATGTTCCCATCAATCTCTTAACTAAACAAGGCTTCCATTGGGTTGAGACAAAGTGAGATTGTATGACTTTAAGAGAAGATCTGATTGTTTATATCCCTTACTTGGGTGGATAATTTCCTAATTTCATTTTTCTTTGGAGCAATGCCACTTTAAACACTTTTAAGGGTACTACAGAGTCTTTCTGGCCTGGATCAGAGAATTCATGTCAGGAAAGTCCATTATTTTTACTTCCTTTGCCTATTATTTTCCTTTGTGGTTTTGTTTTGTTTTTTTCATCCTGTGATACGAATCCGGCCCTTATCATTGGGGGCTGAGTCCTGGAAAGTGACTGTTTTTTGCCTTACAGATTTTCCTGATTTGTTTCCCACTTGGAATATAAGTAGCAATCTTACTTCTTGAGTGTTAAGTGTTCATTCTTTTGTGTTAGGTGAAAGGAGTTTGCTTATGTAGGCTTATAATACTTTTTGTCTTGAGTTTTCTCCAACTGCTTCCCAAACCTAGACTCTCTAGGTTTTGAACTGGTATTCATCAAGTTTTCTTTATTCTAGAGTATGATAAGTGTTTTTACTTAGTACCTATTAGAAGAAAGGGCATAAGAAGCTATAAAAGAAATATAAGAGAATAAAAAAAGTTAGTATTTCTGACTACTGAAAAATAGAAAACTCACTGTGCATCATTGTGGTGAAAATTCCTTCCCATTTATTTTTCACTTCAGCATTTATGTAGAATTTTTTTTTCCTTGTACTGCTAAAGGACTTTGGGAAAGTCTCAGGGTATAAAAGTAGAATTTTATAGTCCAAAAATATTCTACAATTTAATTTGGTTCTTTACATTGTGGTACAAAAATTCATAACGTAAAATTTACCATCCTAACCATTTTTTTTTTTTTTTTTTTTAGAAAGCAGGATTGTTGGAGAGGACAGAAAAGCTCTCACAGTGGGAGTGAACCTGAGGGGGTTGCCCCATCCTAACAACCTGAGGGGGTTGTCCCATCCTAACCATTTTTAAGTGTACAGTTCACTACTGTTAAGTGTATTCACATTGTTGTGTGACAGAACAAAACATAACTTTTTCATCTTGCAAAATGAAAATTCCATACCCATTAAACAACTTCCCATTTTCCCCTTCAGACAGCCCCTGTAATTTGTTTGTAAAGAAAATCTTAGATGAATCAAGTGCAAAGCATTTGTGACACCAACTAAAATTTAATAACTTGTTTTAAGCCAGACATTGACATATTGCTGGCATTACATAATCCTTTCGTTTTGCTGAGTTTTTCAATAAAATGCAATGCTAAAAAGTTCAAATTAGTTATCACCCCATGAGGTTTGAAAAATGAAATGTGTGGGGTTTTTTTCAAATAAAAGGTTAAAAAATCTCATTTATTTATTTTACTCATTTGAAAGTTTATTTGGAATTAAACTTCGTAGAGGAAAAAGACTTGTAGATATTAATAATGATGATAACTAACACTCACTGAGTTTTTACTATGTGTCAGACACTGTTTTAAATACTTATGATCAGCCGAGCCTGGTGGCTCAGCCTGTCATCCCAGCACTTTGGGAGGCCGAGGCGAGTGGATTGCCTGAGCCCATGAGTTCAAGACCAGCCCCGGCAACTTGGCAAGACCTCATCTCTACAGTAAATAAAAAACTAGACAGGTGTGGTAGCATACACCTGTAGTTTCGGCTACTTGGAAGGATTGCTGGAGCCCAGCAGGTCGATGCTGCTGTGGCCGTGAGTGTGCCACTGCACTCCAGCCTGGGCAACGGAGTGAGACTCCCAACTCAAAAAAATAAAATAAATAAATAAATACTTGTAATCTTCCTAGTTACTCTGTGAGTTAGTTTACTACTATAATCCCATTTTACTAACGCATAAACTTGTGAGGCACAGGAAAGTTAAATAATTTGCCCTAAGTCCCCGGGCTTGTGCATAGCATAGTCAGTATTTGCACCTCAAAAGCCTGCCTTGAGTTTCATTCACTTTTTTTTTTCTTTTTGGAGTCTCACTCTATTGCCCAGGCTGGAATGTAGTGGCCTGATCACAGCTACTGCAGCCTCAGCCTCCTGGACTGAGGAGATTCTCTCCATCTTATCCTTCCAAGTAGCTAGACCTGTAGGCACGCACCACCACACCTACTAATTTTTTGATTGATTGTAGAGACGAGGCCTCACCAAGTTGCTTAGGCTGTCTCAAACCCAGTCCCCTCGCCTCCCACCTCCCAGAGTGCTGAGATTATAGGTATGAGCCACTGTGCCCAGTGAGTTTCATTCTTAACCTGTATATTCTACTGCCTTCTAGGTCATTAAGCATATCAAAGTAAAAATATCAGCGGAATATTTTCAAAGGAATATACAAATGTATATGGGAAAAATGGAAAGTAGGGAAGAACAAGTATAATATTTATTTGATCTATACTTTATCCCAAGTATTTTACAAGATGTTTTAATCATCCTAATGTCTAGTCAAGTCAAGTTCTAATACCTCTGTTTTCCTACTGGAAACAAAGGCGTGGAGAGGTTTAGGAGCATGCCTGTGATCACCTGCTAAGAAGCTGCAGGGTCTGAATTTGAACACAGAGGTACATTTTGTTTTTGTTTTTGTTTTTAGTTAGAGTCTCACTCTGTTACCCAGGCTCAAGTGCAATGGCATGCTCCCGGCCACAGCAGCCTCAACCTGCTGAACTCAGGCCATCCTTCTGTCTCAGCCTTCCAAATAGCTGAAACTATAGGCACTCACTACCACGCCTGGCTAATTTTTGATTTATTGTAGAGACGAGGTCTTGCCAAGTTGCCCGGACTGGTCTTGAACCCACAGGCTCAGGCAGTCCACTCGCCTCAGCCTCCCAAAGCGCTGGAATTACAGGCTGAGCCACCGAGCCCGGCCACAAAGGTGTATTTTGAAGACAGCGAGCATATATCCCGTATAAAAGTTTTCTGTTATATAGAAGCTTATTATTTATAACATAGTATACTATATGTACTGGGTTTATACTTCTGAATAGAAGTTTATTATATAGTGTAGTACTTAATATAGTATACTATATGATAACTATATACATATTATAAAGAAATAATATTCTATATTTCTATATAAATATTAAATAGAAGATATACAATATAATCGTCTTTTATATATAGAATACTTCTACACAAAATGTAGTCTAACCCTCTTAAGAATTATATATATAATATATGTCGGTATAATATATAGCAATTTATTCTGTTCTATTTTGTAGAATATGTTATTATATATAGTATATAGTAGGAGAAATGTATACGTCCTTATTTTTTTCTAGCCTTTTAATTTTCAAGAATGATAAGACCCTGATATCACTCTAATAATCAGAAAATTTGAAACATAGAATAGGGGGATATTGAAAGAAAGCATAATGCAAAAAATAGAAACTTAGAATGTAATTACTCTAGGAATGAGTATTTCAAACATTGGTCCTTATTTCAAACATTGGTCCCTTCTGTGGTCTCAACATGTCTTAAGTTTATTATCTTTTACTGTAAAGAAACAGGAAATGGAGACACACAAGCTTTTCATTGAACTAGATGAATCCAAAATCACCTGTCTTCAGCATTAGTGTTTCTCATGAGTTTGCAAGAGTCAGAGCGGAGGAGGAAGGACAGACAGTGTTTCACGTAGCACACAGATCCTGGCTTCTGATTACTCTCCTGAGATTGCTTGCACTTCCTGGCCCATCTGGGATCCAGGACTTGCTCATTGTTCTAGTCCTGAACCATTCTCCCTTGGGTATAAGAACCACAGATCCCATTGGGTTGAACTACCATGGCTGTTCCCAGCTTGTCTCTTCTGGAAACAGCAATGATTTTGGCTTCTGCTGTTTGCACAGGTCAAAGACAATCATCTCCTCCCATCTCAGCCTTTTCTATCACCCCTCCACCTGGAATTTTAAGAGAATTACATATAGTTGTTCAAGGAAAAAGAATGAGGCTGAATAGTGTAGAAAACACCCTACCTTTTATGTAAAAACATAGAAAAATTAAAAAGAATATTTGCATTTGCCCAAGAATATCTGGAAGGAAACATAAGACACTAATATAAGTGGTTAATTGCTTGTGGAGTAACACTGGGGTTGAATCTGAATAGGTGGGAGGGAGCAAGAAGGAGAATTTGGAATGAATCTTTTTATAATTTGACCTATGAAAATGCATGGCCATCTAAAAGTTACCCATTTAAAGTTAACTTTTAAAAGTTTTGTTCTTCTTTCTGATGTCAAGGAAAATTAGAAAGCAACTGTACTTCTCGTGGGGAAGTTTAAATCTTTGGAATTATCAACTCAGACCGGAGAATACAAAGTCACAAAGCTATTGTCTTTTGGCTAGGCACATCTAGGCTCAACCAGATTCTAGCTGTGTGACTGGAAAATGTATTTAGTCTCTCTAAGTCTCAATATCCTTATCTGTAAGAAGGAAATAAAAATAATTGCTACGCCTATCTTTCAGGGATACTGGGGAATTGGACTGATGAGAAAAAAAATGGAAAATGTTCTCTAAGCACCAAATAAATAGCTGATTGCTATCTGATTTCTGAGGAAAGTTCTGACACTAATTTCTCAAGAGGAGGAAGGAACATAGATCTCTTCATCTTCCTCTTTCTTAAGTCCTGGCCAAGTTTCAAACTCTTGAGGGGAGATAAAGAGAGTCTATAAAGTTCTCCTTTCAGATTTCTGCCCTAAAAACTAGAGACTCTTAGGTGTCTGCTGGAAGAAAATTCAATTTAAGTATTTTTTTATTAGTCAGGGTTCTTCACTGATGATGAGTCATAACAGGCTTGATCAACTAGAGAATTTATTGACTTATGTCACTGAAAAGTCCGGGGGCATACAACCTTCAGGCATGGTTGGATCCAAGTGCTTAAAAGCTCTGATTAGGAATCTGACTCTCACACTCTTTTGAGTCTTTGTTCCTCAGTATATTGACTTTTTGTTTGATTGGTTGGTTGATTAACTTAAGCTTTCTCTTGTGGCTGCAAGGTAGTCATTAGCAACTGTAGGCTTCTACTCATCTAGTTTTAACAGGTCCAGAAGAAAGAGAAAACTTTGATTTCCTATTGGTTTAGCAAAACTCTTGAGCTTGAATCTTATTGGTGTGCTTCTCTGAACCAGTCCCCAGTGCTAGAGAGATACTAGACTGATTGAATAAGCCTGGGAGCCCAAGAGTGCCCAGGGACATGGCTAGCCTCTTAGAAATGACATGGACTAAGAGAGGAGGAAGATGGTTTCCCAAAGGAAAAATAATCAGTAGGACCATTTCTTTCTTTCTTTCTTTCTTTCTTTCTTTCTTTCTTTCTTTCTTTCTTTCTTTCTTTCTTTCTTTCTTTCTTTCTTTCTTTCTTTTTGAGATGGAGTCTCACTCTGTCACACTGGAGGCTGGAGTGCAGTGACACTATCACAGCTCACTGGTCCAGGCAGTCCTTCTGTTTCAGCCTCCCAAGTAGGTGGAACTGCAGGTGCACACCACCATGCCTGGCTAATTCTTTGATTTTTTTTTTTTTTTTTTGTAGAGATGAGGTCTTGCTATGTTGCCTAGGCTGGTCTTGAACCCCTGGGCTCAAGCAGTACTCCCTCCTGAGCCTGCCAGAGTGTTAAGATTACAGGTGTGAGCTACTGGACCTGACTCAGTAGAGCCGTTTCTAAAAGAAATAGAAAAGGACACTAGATATACCTTTCCTCACTCCCCCTCCAAAAAAGACAGTCCCCAATATCTATTATATGCAATATGCTATTTTTGACATTATGGGGATGAAATTATAAACAAGATATCCCCAAGAGGGATTAGACTAGAGTCATGTGAATATACAACCCACATATGAGGTGTGACAATTAAGTTTGCAAACTCATTTTAGAAAAAGTGTTACATACCTCATTGCTGAATATCACTATGGTCACCTTCAAAGTACTCCCCTTGGGAAGCTATGCACTAATGCCAGTGCCTAGTTCACCTGTCAAAACAATTTTGGAACTCTTTGTCTGGAGTGGCCACCAGAACTGTTGTCATATTACCCGTGATGTGCTGAATGCCATCAAAATATCTTCCTTTCAATATTTTCTGTATCTTCAGGTAAAGTAAAAAGTAAATGGGGGCCAGATCAGGTGAGTAGGAAGGGTATTCCAATACAGATACTTATTTACTGGCTAAAAACTCCCTCATAGACAGTGCTGTGTGAGCTGGTACATTGTTGTGATACAAGAGCTCCTTCAGGACCATTTTTTGATACTCCTTTCTCATGCCAAGATTTTCAGTTAAGATTTTCCTGTTTCTCTATTGATGTCTATTTGGTTAGCTATGCTTCTCACAGTCAACCGGCAATTTTAACACACAATTTGATGACTTTTTGTAGTGTTTTTATCAGATCTGCTTGTTACTGGCTGTCCTGATCTGTCTTCATCAGTGACACTTTCTCTCTCTTCAGAAAAACGTTTAATCCTTTTGTATACTACCATTTTCTTCATGGCATTATCCCCATAAACTTGGACTAACATGTCCCTGATTTCACTTTCACTCTTGTCAAGTTTTAAAAGAAATTTAATGTTTGTTTTGTTACTCTAATTCAAGGTCCAACATTCTCACAACAGCACACAAAAACATGCAACAAGCCGGGCTCTGTGGCTCAGCCTGTAATCCCGCGCCTTTGGGAGGCTGAGGTGAGTGGATTGCCTGAGCCCGCGGGTTCAAGACCCGCCTGGGCAGCGAGACCTCATCTGTACAATAAATCAAAAAATCAGCCGGGCGTGGTAGCGCACGCCTGTAATTCCAGCTACTCAGAAGCCTGAGGCAGAAGGGTCGCCGGAGCCCAGCAGGTCGAGGCTGTGGTGGCCGGGAGCGGTCACTGCACTCCAGTCTGGGCGACAGAGTAAGACTCCAACTCAAAAAAAAACAAAAACAAAAACAAAAAAACATGCAATAATGATAATGAACACCACTCAGCAAGACACCACCACATATTGACATGAACACAGCTGTGAGATACTGATACGCTAAGGTTGTGAAACCTTTCCAAGTTGTTTGTACGGTGCTGGCAACATAAGCGCACGATGGCAAGTGCGTGAACTTCATTGTCCGGACTCTGCATGTGAATTTACTAATGAACAACATAGTAAGTGCTCTAACAGAAATAATAGTAATAGCTGATATCAGTTTACTACTTTATAAATTCTAGGTATTAGTACAAGCATTTGTCTGAGGCTTGATTTAACTCATGTAATCTCCAAAAGAACCAGAAAGGTAGTAGCTGAGGAAGCTGAGGCACAGGGAAGTTACTTAAAATTGCTTTTGAAGCACAGGGAAAGTTCTAGCCAGTTGGGATAGGGAGATCTCTATGTAGGGGGCACTGTTTGAAGAGGACTTAAAGTTCTGGGTTGGATTTCATCAGACAGCAATAGGGAAACAGTTTAATTCTAGGAAGAAGAAGCAATAAATGAAAGAATGGCCAGGCATGGTAGCTCACGCCTGTAATCCCAGCACTTTGGGAGGCCAAGAAAGGAGGATCACCTGAAGCCAGGAGTTCGAGACTAGCCCGGGCAGTATAGTGAGACTTGGTCTCTACAAAAAATTAAAAAATTAGCTGGGTGTGGTGGTGCATGCCTGTAGTCTCAGCTACTCAGAGACTGAGGCAAAAGAACTGCCTGAGCCTGGGAGTTGAGCCGTGGTGGTACCACTGCACTCCATCCTGCAGTGAGCCGTGGTGGTACCACTGCACTCCAGCCTAGGTGACAGAATGAGACTCTGATTCAAAAAAATAAAATAAAATAAATAAATAAATTAGGCCCTGGTGCTGAAGAGGTACAGGAGATGTTTAGGAAATGGCAAGAAGTAAAGTTTGACTCTAAGATTGGGCGGCAAAAAAAGAGGTGGAAAAAAAAGTGATGGCAAGAACGGTTCTTTGGGACCAGTTGTAAAGTTTGGCTGCTGTTCCAAGTTCAACTTGTTCTGTAGTCTGTAAGATTTTTGAGTAGGGGAGTGGTGTTATCAGATAAACAAGACATTGACCAGACCCCTGAGTGTTTTTAGGTGGGGATGTTAGCTTTCTGTCTCTGCCATACATTCTTGAGATGTTTTCGAAGTTTTCTCAAATGTCCTGTTGGGTGGCATCGGGGTGGTTATTTCTTTAAATGACTTAGCTCTGCCTTAGTGAAGGTCTTTTTAAAAGGAGACCATTTTCTGACATTCTGTTTTCTGTGACTGCTATTGAAGAGGGGGCAAGTCAAACCAGGCTCTTATAGAACACTTTCAACACAAGACAAGTGGTTTTCTGTGTCTCTGTCACAGTTTTACAGTGAGGCCATTCAGTACTCAGAACCAAGAAGATAGCATGGCACGCTTATTTAATAGTCTTCTATTTGCTCTTCTATTTTGTTCAGTCATTAAACGGTATTAGAATTGAGAAGTAGGACTCTCTTTCCTCGCCAAATGAAAACACAAGTGACTTGTTGACTGCAAGATTTACTCTCACAGATACTTCCAAAGTAATATGAAATCCGGGCCAAGTATCCACAGAAAAAAGCTAGTGGCATATGCTCCAGGCTCTGTTCCTGAATGCAGCTCCACAGCTCCTTCTCTGTGCCCAGAAGGACTTTATAAATCATTTCTGATTTATGAGGAGCCCATTCGTGCACTACACCCTGCTAGTTGCTGGTGTTTGTCCTGTGCACACTATGACCTGCCTTTTTTGGTGCATACAGAGACTTTTTCAGATGATCAATAGGACAGAAAGCTGAGAATTTTCCCTTTGTCTGGCTCAGCCAAGAGTTAAAGAGGGAGAAGACAGGAGACTTGTCCCTGAGGATTTTGCCACAAGCCTAACTTACTTTCTTCTAAATTGGAGGCCAGGAAAGGGCAGAAAACAAGACAATTATCATTATTATCCTATTTTAGTCAACAAATACACACATTTTTCCAAGTGCGAACAGCCTGCAGGTCATCGTTGGGGACTCAGCAGTAAGCAAAACAGAATTTTGGTTCTCATCGAGATTATACTTACATGTGTCAAGAGATGATGACATGTTATGTAGGGAAAGGGGATGGAGAGAGGAAGGGGAATAGCCATTTGACATCAGGTGTTCAGGGAAGGGATTTCTCCTATTGGTGACCTTTGAAAAGAGACCTATAGGACATGATAGAGCAATCCTAGTGGATATCTGGGGAAATGACCTTCTGGGTAGAACAAAGACTGCCATGTGGGGCCATGCCTCAGATAAGAAGCAGTACCCTGAGGAACTGGAGCTGCAAAGTCGGAGGGAGTAGTTAAGAGACAGGCAGGTGGGGGATGGACAGCCGAAGGGACCGCACTGAGGAGTTGAAATGCCATCTGAAGTGAAATGGGCAGCCTCTGAAGTTCTTCGAAGATTACCAGAGTGGAAGTATGAAGTCAGGAAAATGGGGGACAGTGCTTCCTTCACTTCCTAGAATTAGAATGTGTGCTGTTAGAATCGGAATTGAGTTATCGAAACATTAACTCACCCAGCGCAGAGAGTGAAATAGAAATGATGGGTTTGCTTGATTTGGGTATAAAAGTCACACATGCTTTTCCAATTGGGATGAAGGTGGGTAACCAGGAGCCATTTGTTTACTCAACTGATGACAGTACTTTTCATGGAGCGACCTGCTACTCCATTGAGCTGCCACACCCAGTGATCTGCCCTGCCAGTCTCTTCCCTGGCCATATTTTGGTTACTCTACAGCTGTGGAGAGACCCCACCCCCAACATTCTTAACAGTGTTGCACAGATTGGTGTGAGCTTCAAAGTCAAAGAGCAGCTGGTGGGATACTTGGGATCAGACTCTAGGAGGCATCAATAGCCTGCTTTGCTCTCAGTGAATACAGAGAGGCGATTCTTGCTGTTTTCTACTCACAAACGGCTTACTCTGGTCTAGAGCCACAGAGCGTTTGGGTCTATTAATGTGCAGAAGTTAGAGAGAGGGTGCTTTGGGACTCCTTCTGGGGAATACCGTCCTCAAAATGAGGGTGATGGATACCGACGTGGTCTGTGCCGAGGTGAACATCCTGCCTCTGGATGTTTTGAAGCAGGTGAGCACATCTCAGGAATGTTCTAAGCTGACTCCTGCTTGGCGCAGTGTGTTGGACTAAAATAACCTCTCAGATTCATTGCCATGCAAAACCCCTCCGAACCCGTGACAAAGTGTCCAGTGAATGTGCTCTGCAAACATACAGACACTATATAAACATGAGGCAAATATTTTAAAAGGTGAAGAATGAGATTCTTGTACTTGAGTGAGAGCAGTGGTTGGAATGTTGTGCCCTAGCAGCATGCCTTCCATGCTTAGTCGCCTGCAGTTTGTTCTCATTGGCCCCGTGCACAGGTATCCACATTATGTGTTGAAAACACTCTCAGCCAGAGACCAAACAAATAGCCAACGACATTTTCCTATCAGGGCCTGTTTATAGGAGGGAGAGCAGAAGAACAAAGCTGTTGGATTTGATTATTGGCAGGAAGCCAACACTGCTGCTTCAAAGCTCTGGAGTTTACAAGGAAGAGGAGAAATTTTTAGTTTACAAGGAAGAAAGAGGAGGAACTTTCAGCTGAGATTAAGTTAGAACTAAAGCAACAGAAAACTCAAAACAAAATTAAAGAATCCTCTGGGATTAATGGAAAGGCAGAAACAAAAATGGGTATGTTACAGGCTCTCGGATGATTTTTCAGGGCAAGAAAGAAAATTTTTAAAGGTGCCTGAAGCAGAGATTACAGAATGGTCTTGATTAATGATACAGGATTCCACAGCATTTGAACTGGATAAATTGTGCTTAGTGACCACTGAATCGTGCCTTTTATTTTATAGATAATAAATTAGAGGCTCAAGAACTTGAAGTGACTGCCCAGGGTTACCCAACTAGTTGTAGGTGTTCTGGGACAAGAATACAGGACTCCTGACAACCATTTTGTATTGTAGGCAACATCACAGAAACAGCAAACAAGTAAAAGTTCTATTTCATGTGAGCAAAGTGCAAGTGATGTTAAGAAGGACAGCCACAGTGACTGTATTCTGAACTGGCAGAGCATCTGGTTTGCCAGAATGTGGCCTGATCCCCAGAACCAGAGACACTTGTCCTTGCAGTTGCCACCTCTGTTCTCAAGCTTAGGGCAGAACAGCCGTGAATCTCTAGACCTGTCCCCAGAAATGGAGGCCAAGACAACTGTTGCAGGAGGCCTACAGAGGCCTGCCAACTCTCAGAGCCCAGTCAAGCACGAATGGGTTGTACAAGCCTCAGGAGACAAACAGTGATCAGGGTCCTTCTTAATGACCTGCAGCATCTCACAGCATTCCACCTGTCCTGGTGGGTGCTATTATTTGGCTTCCTGTGCTGATAAGGGTTCTCTCCTCTTTGACAAGAGCCTGAACAAATTGAAACTGTATTTAAAAACCAGCACTCTTTTACATAAAAGAACTTCCATAGAAGAACTCCTTGCCCCCACACCCAGTTAACTTTGTCCATTGAAATTGCTAACCTTTAAATGAGCAGTTGTTACTTGCTTCTGGAATGGGCAAGGAGATTGGGGTGAGTGAGTAATCTGAAGGAAGTAGGGAAGGTGGCTCTCGACTATAATCCCAGCACTTTCGGAGGCCAAGGCGGGAGGATTGCTTGAGCCCAGGAGTTTGAGACAGGCCTAGGCAACATAGCAAGACTTCGTCTCTATAAAAAAAATTTTTTTAAATCAAATAAAAAAATTAGCCAGGCGTCATGGCATGCGTCTGTAGTCCCAGCTACTCAGGAGGCTGAGGCTGAAAGATCACCTGAGCGATCATGCCACTGTCCTCGCACTCCAGCTTGGGCAACAGAGTGAGACCACAGCTCAAAAAAATAAGTGGAAAGGAGGGGAGACTTCTGTATGTCTTCATTTAAACCCATAAGATATTTGTTGTCATTCTTTTTGCCCATCCATTCAATGCATTCATTCATTTTCTTGTTTGTTTATTTTCTGATTCTGTCCAAAGAGCGTTTGTCAGAACTTACAACAAAGTGTTTATATATTGACATAAAATGCAATCAAGTCAGGTTGTGGAGAAAGAGGAAACAGATTTTTAATCCATAAATTGTTGTATGAAGTCAGTGTTAAATATTAAGTATTACTCTGACTTTCCTAGCAGCCACGATTAAAAAAGAAATACACAATTTTTTGTTATGAGAAAAGAAAAAAACACCCAGTTTCTTCAAGAGACTAAGCATTGTGATTTGAGTTTAGTGCCCTTTGTAAACACGTAATGAAGACCTCCATGCTCTTAATACAAAGCTGGTTGCTCACTGTGCTTGCTTCAGGCCACCTGGAGCCCACTGGAGAAAACAGAATGAATGTGCTCAATTCTACTTGGAATGTTTTTCATAATTATTTTAAGGAGTGATTCAAAGTGCCCTAGGCTCTTTATCTGGCCCTTCTCTGCTATGTCAAAGTACTTTTTTGAACAGAGAATCCACAGGGAATAGAGTTCTGCACAACACCACACTGGGAAATGTTGACTCAAAGGATTAGTAGATGGCATGACCATCTGTTAATTTTACTCACTTTCTTGGCCCCTGAAAGTGAGGAGTGAAACTAGACATGCTCAGACATGTAGAGGTCAGGCACTAATATTATACATATACAAGATGAATACCACTGAGATCCCCTTCCTAAGCTCCCCAATCTGAAATTGTACCAAGAATTTAGATATCTTCCAGGAAAAGGAAGAATCAGTCTTGAGAGTCCCATCCCTTTATGTTTCTGCAAAAGTTGTTCGTTCTTAACTCCTTTCTCAATCCTCTTAATACTAGGGATTTGTCAGGAGATATGTCAGAACCCCCTAGAGTGTGTGATTATGGCAGGGAAAAGAATTACAGAAATATGATGTGTTGGACTTTTGTAATAGATGCTTTGAGAGAGGAAACAGTGGAAAAGTAGTCTCTTCTGGGATTCAGATGAGTTGCCTGGATATTTACTAAACATTTATGTGTGTGTGTGTTTTAAATGTAAGCACACATATTTTCTATATACACTGCATACCCATAGAAGCATATGTTTTAGAATGTGTCATTTCTAAAGAAAGGACTATTTCAAAATGAGATTTGGCCGTTATGTTCTATGGTTGATGTGGACTCATATGTCTGGATGCCAAACCAGAGTTTATCATGAAAAGACCAAGGACAGTGGCTGGGCTTCGGATCAGGGGCTGGTCATTTGCCCTTGTCCTATCTGTGTTGGTTCGACTCCAATCACATGTTTCGCTAGGTAACTGAAAAAACAGGTTTGAGCCCTCATGTGAACGGAATGAATGTGCTTGATTCTACTTGGAATGTTTTTCATAATTATTTTAAGTGATGACTTGATTCTTACTTGTGCTTATTCTTTTTAAAAGTATTAGAAAGGAAGATATCTACACGACAAAGTAGAGAGGAGCTGATAAGAAGGGGAGTTCTTAAGGAATTGCCTGATCAAGGTGAGGAAATTAATCATACATGTAAAATAATTTGATCCTTCATTCTTGGGTCTTACTTTCATTGTCTTTTGAAATTTAAAACGATCATGGTCTTTGTCAGATAAAGCAGTGAGTAATGTACTCCAAAACCTTGCTTCCTTTCATAATGCCTTTGTGGGTTACAGAGAATCTGAAGTATTATAAAAAAGAAATCTAGTGATTTTTTTGGTGAATCTGTCACCCTGTCACTGTAAACCCAAAGCTCTACAAAGGTACATCCAAGGCTATTGATACAAATGAGACATCAATGCTTATGTGACTTCTCTTCTTTGTTCTTGAGCTTCCCTCTTTCTATTCATATTAAACTTAATGGTTTGAGGAAATGCAGAGTTTTAGCTTGATTCATGCCTTATCTGTTTCCTAAGGCTACCAGTAAAAGAAAAGAGAGCAGAGAAATGACAAGCATACCTCTTGTCCTTCATTATCTATGATATACTCCAATATACAATCAGTGAAGCATGAAGGGGCCAATGAAATTAATCTGCTTTCTGCATTATCTCAAGATTTTTCCATTACGGTTCTTTTTTTCTTTCTCTGCATCTAGTTGCCTCTCAACTTTTCACTAATAATGATTATTTCTGAGTTTTTATTTCCTACCTCTGATCTTTTTCTCTTTTTCCTCTATCCTCCCAAGGAGGAATCTTGCTAAGAAAAGGCAAGGAGCAGTTAGAAACTGAGATTGATCCTCAAAAGAAGACACCAACATTGGTTTTTCTTCAAGTAAATAATGCCAGTTGATTTTCATCACTCCCACTACTATTACAACTAAAGGATATTTTGTTGCAACGTTGTGGGTTTATCTCATGCCTCCGTCCCATAAACGTTTACTGGGATAAAGTATTGTTATTGTACTTTTATAGGAACAAATAAAATCTATTAATTTGGAATTGAAATAATAATGCCTCTCTTTTCCTGATATGTGTGTTCCTTGCAA
This sequence comes from Carlito syrichta, assembly GCF_000164805.1. Classification (NCBI taxonomy): domain Eukaryota; kingdom Metazoa; phylum Chordata; class Mammalia; order Primates; family Tarsiidae; genus Carlito; species Carlito syrichta. Next base: position 480,720 of record NW_007223664.1, on the reverse strand, counting down.
AGAGCTAAACATTTTTTGGCATTCACTATTTATAAATCAAAAGGACATACTTTTTCAGCATCTAACTCCAGAGTTAGAGTTAGAGTTAATAAGCTGGGAAATGTTTTACTGTTTTACTCCTGCTTCAAAGAAAATAGGGAAATCTGGAGTGAATAATGCCATTTTTCTTGAGCCCTTACAATTTTAGATATTTTACTTCAATGTCTGGCCTGTCAAACTCTTTTCACTCTATGAATAAATTTTATATCATCCCTATTTTTTCTGTTACCCTGAAGCTATTTATTTTCTGTTTGGGACTTCCTAAAATAAAAAATATGCATTTCTACCTTTTTTAACTTAAGGCAGGCTGGCAGTATCAAAACTCATCTCCTGTTCAATCTCTATAGAGAAATTTTATGTCTACTGAAAGCTTAACACTGAGCCATCAGTTCTATGGAGTGGGCCAATGCATTTGTTTAGTATCCTTTATTTGGAAATGCTTTTTAAAAAGAAAGAGAAAAATCTATTTTTCAAACTGTGAATGAGTTTTGAGGTAGAGGTTAAAGGCCCGTTTTTTCTCATTAAAAATTATAGGAGACGGGCACAGTGGCTCACGCCTATAATCCCAGCACTTTTGTAGGCTGAGGTGAGAGAATTGCCTTAGCCCGCAGGTTCAAGACCAGCCTGGGCAACTTGGCAAGACCTCATCTCTACAATAAATCAAATAATTAGCCGGGCATGCCTGTAGTTGCAGCTACTTGGAAAGCTGAGGCGGAAGGATCGCCTGAGCCCAACAGGTCGAGGCTGCAGTGACCGGGAGTGTGCTACTGCCCTCCAGCCTAGGTGACAGAGTAAGACTCCAACGCAAAAAAAAAAAAAAAAAAAAATTACAGATACAAAAAGAGTTCCTTTTTCTAAAAACAAGTAGTAGTGGACAATTTAAAGAAATGCTTACTATTGCTTGGTTTTTGTTCTGCCTAATTTTTTTAACTAGTTACATCATAGATTACAATTTCTTGGGCCAATTTACTTCCCAGAAATCTGACTCTTTTTATTTGTCCTTTATGACTGAACATTAAAAGTTTTAAACATAAAAGAATAAAACAATTAACTGAAATATAATAGGTTGGATGTTAACTACTGAATTTTACTTTCCACCTTTTGTGCAGACCCTATATAGAACATCAGAAATTACCTTAATAGTGAAAGTTCCTGAGCATGGCTATTGTAAATGGAGTCCTTCCCCTTTGCAGCTGAGAGCCAGGGAAAATAGTTTTCTGTCAATTTTCCAAAAACATTATCTTGAGAATTTTGGTCTAAGAGATTGGAAACTGCTTTTCTTGGTAGCAACCTCCTCTCTGCTGCCAATGAAGAGTCATTCTTTGCCTTGATCTTCTTGACCTTACCTCAGCTCTGACAGTTCCTGTCAATCAAGCTCTTTACTCAGTGAACCAGGTAGACTTTTTAAGTCCCTCCAGCTACCCTGGGTTTGACCTCATCCCATCTTGTCCCATACCCTCAGTCCTAGCTATTATTATTTTTCCTTTTAGATTATCTTTTTTACACCAAGACACGTCTTCAATCTAAAAGTTTGGTGATCTGTCTTCTCTTCTGAGAAGTCCAAGACCAAGTTTGCTTCTTGCCTCTGCTTCTTTCCCTTTGCTTTTCCCTTCGCTTTTGAAAACAGGAGGGCATGGAAGTGTTTTTGCCTGTCTGACATCCTGCTTGCTTTTTCTCTCATCCTGTACTTTTAACTTTCACCTTTTTAGCCACATAAGATTTTTTTCTTTTTGTCTCTCTTCTTCCTTTAATTATTTTCCCAGTACACCTGTTTACCAGAAAGAGGTAAACTCTTTAAAAATACTCTCATACTCCTGATTTAACTAGTTGCTTGTTTGCGCTTTCTCATTTTGCTTGAAGCTTACCTATGTTCTGAGTTTTCTTTTTCCTTTGCATACAGATGATGCCATGAGACTTGCTGGTCTGGGTCTCCTTCTGTCACCTGCCACCTAGCTCCACATCTTCTCTTGCCATCCTTTGCTGTGCATCTATTTTGCTTATATACATAGAATATATCAAGGACTTAATTCCACAGCAACTTTCTTAACACATAGTACTAGAAAACCTTTTCAATACACACACCAATTAATAATGTCAACTCTCCTCTGTTTTGTTCTCGAATTCTATATTTATCACAAACATATCTCTTTTTCCTACAGTTATTTTCATATGCACTGTTTTATTTCATGCCTCAAAGTAAGTATCCTTCCACATTGCTGACTATTTCTATCAGATGATCCAGTCTCTTTTTGTGCCACAACTATTTAATTTACTCTCTAGCTTTTTCTAATTTTTAAAAATCAGTTATTTGACAGACTAAATAATTTTAGTATAATAATTCTTCAAATAGAATTAAATTGATATTAACATGACTTCAACATATTTTTATTACCAATTAAAGTAAAAAAAAGAAATTTATATTTTAATTACCTAAACTCTGAGGATTTTTATATAAAGAAGTGTTTTTCTATGTTGTTTGGAATTTTTTATTCTTCATTTTTGTTTTATCTGAATGTATGTTATTCCTCTCCTTTTTTTTCCAGCTAATTTCTTGGGAGTCTTTTGAGTTCTTTTTGGTTTGTCCTACAGTTTTTTGAAAACTCTTAACTTAATTTTATTGAATAGTCAAGGTTTATTTGCAATGCGTTGCCTTCAGTTTTTGTCTATTTTAGTTTTCTGTGGAACTTGATTATGGGCTCTTGCAAGTTATATGACTAAGCAACAATTGCTTTTTCATTCTGAACGTGACATAATTTCATAATATGGGTTTTACTTATTAAAATGGCATGCCTTTTTTTGTTGTTGTTGAGAAGCCAAATGGACTTTATTTATTGTTGATTCAAAGCAATTCAGTCACATTTAATGAAAATTTGTGACATGGGGCTGGGCGTGGTGGATCATGCCTGTAATCCGAGAACTTTGGGAGGCCAGGGCAGGAGGGTTGCTTGAGGCCAGGAGTTTAAGACTAGCCTGGGAAACAGAGGGAGAGCTTATCTCTACAAAAAAATCAAAAATTAGCCAGGTATAGTGGCACACACCTATAGTCCTGGCTACTCAGGAAGCTGAGGCGAGAAAATCACATGAGCCTAGGAATTAGAGGCTGCAGTGAACTGTGATTGTGCCACTGCACTCCAGCCTGGGTGACAGAGAGAGATACCAGCTCGAAAAGATAAAATTTGGGAAATGCTCTCTGTTTTTTGATCGCCAGTGTAAGATTAACCAAAAATTCCATAGAAACAGCTCTAAGCATGCATTTCCTCAAGTTTGCTAAGTCAGAACTCCAATTCATTAACTTTTCTTTTACAGCAGTAGCAAAGCCTCCCGAATTTTTCCAAATATGAAGTAGGGTTAATCTTTTTAAGTATCACTGTATTAAAAGTTTCTGCAAAATCTCATTCACTTTAGAAACCTCCAGGAATTATGAAAATTCAAGGGTTAAAAACTAGTTACTTATGATTTAGAGATTATGTTCAAAATTCTTTTTTCAACTGTGATTTTTAAAAATTCTTTTGTGATTATTTTTTATGTGTTTTTTTCTCTACTGTTTTTAAGTTATTATTAGGACAACTTAAGGACTTTTGGGTCAGTTATATATAATAATAACCTGGGTACATTTTACTCTTTTCATAAATAAAGAAATGAAAATAAAATTAGCTGGGCTCGGTGGCTCAGCCTGTAATCCCGCGCCTTTGGGAGGCTGAGGTGAGTGGATTGCCTGAGCCTGCGAGTGCAAGACCCGCTTGGGCAGCAAGACCTCATCTCTACAATAAATCAAAAATCAGCCGGGCGTGGTAGCGTGTGCCTGTAATTCCGGCTACTCGGAAGGCTGAGGCGGAAGGATCGCCGGAGCCCAGCAGGTCGAGGCTGCGGTGGCCGGGAGCAGCCACTGCACTCCAGTCTGGGCGACAGAGTGAGACTCCAACTCAAAAAAAAAAGAAAAGAAAATTAGCCTCGCTACCATCTTTTCCCTGAATATAGAGTGACGGTTATTGTGTGAAGTTTCACATCATATATTTAACATACTCTGGAACAGTGGTACTTGGAAATTTTCATATTCTCCCACTAATTGTTCATATGTGTAATTACATTTCTCATTATTTGTGTATTTGCATTCTCCTTGTGTTTTTGGTACTTGTTAAAAACGTTTATGCCATTTTTCAGATTATTCCTCTCACCATTCTGTTTCTGAATGACAAAGAAACACCTAGTATCGACTTCAACCAAACCTGAGCACTGGAGCAGAGGGACTCTGCTGCCCTGGGATTTTGTATAATTAGGATAATCATTCCTACAGTCTTGCAATGGCACATGGATATTCCCGCTATAATGGCTTTCTCCCAAGACTAAGGATTCTCTAGCTCATTTGTTTTGAATAAACTATTTGGTGAATCAGTGCAGGATGTTTTTGGTTCCCAGGGACTGAAATATGAACCCAAATCCTATGATCCTAGTAACTGGAAAATGTGTTTTTAAGAAAGCCATCAAGTTAGACATCTAGGTGTTTCTTTCCCATTTTAGATGGAGATGTAACAGTTAACTTTGAAAATTCAAACGGGCACATGATACCCATCGGAGAGGAATCTACCCGAGAGGAAAATGTAGTAAAGTCTGAAGAAGGTAATGGCTCTGTATCTGAAAAAACACCACCTCTGGAGGAAAAGGCAGAAGATCAGAAAGGTAACATAAAGAGAATCCCATATTATTTACTTTAGTACAGCTCAGAACCAGGTCTTAGGCTCTAAATAGTGACTCTAAAACCAGCAGAACCTATAGAGAAGAGCTTTACAAATACAAAGAAGAGAGAAACGGTAACTAGTGAAGAGAAATAGGATGGTTTTCTCAGGTAGATGCATCTGTTTTTATTATATAAGCATGGTATTTGCTTTTTTATTATTAATGAGGGCTAAATAAAGGGAATAAACAGAGGGAGTGTCCTCTTTATTAGCAATGTCTGGGAATACTATCCTTTTCTCTGGAGCTTTTTCTCAGGACCTTATAAAAAACAACAAATTCCAACATCTTTCTCTGCTGGGTTCGACCGGCACTTCTGCATGGCTCAACATGGAGAAATCTCAAAATCCACATGGCTCTTTGAACCCAGTACTTTCTCTCCCTCTTGGGAACTTGGCTGGTGGCATCTACACTCCCAATATCGTAGGTTCTAGACAATTCTAAGAGAGACCCAGGAATAGTTCTCAGAGATGCTAGGGACTTTGGTTGCTTTGCAAGAGCCTCTGCTCTGTGATTTGCCTGTACAATTAGAGATTTCAAAATGTGCCACAGGCAGTTACAAGGTTTCCTAAAGGCTCCGTTAGAGATCTTGGTTTCCAGAGTGAATATGCTTTGGCAGATTGACATACCTACTCAAATGTCTGTCAGAGACCCCCAGAACATTCACTAATTCCTGGTCACATATCAGTTACATCTCCATACACTGCTTTTATGTGCAGGGACCTTCAAGTCTCAAATAATATGCACACCTGAACTAAAACTCCCATAAGGAAAGGTTTTGTTGAGAAATTCTAGATGACTCCATGCAGCATAGTAAGGAATCCTTATGAAATAGACTATTTCCTATTTTATAATGTCTGCTCTGAATTGGTTGGCAAAATTTTGTCAAATCTAACTTGTGTTCTATAAGCATTTTGAAAATCCTTAGAAACTGATGAAAGTGAACTTCTCTTCCTCTTTTGACCCACATCCTCTAAAGACAAAGGGATCAGAAGAGTTATCCTTGATGGCCCTATTAAACACACCATTGTTTCTTAAAATCTTCTCTGGAAGTCCAGAACCATTTACTATTTGTATATGAATTAGCTTTTAAAAGTTTAAGGCTCAGGGGTTCACACCTGTAATCCTTCGGGAGGCTGAAGTGGGAGGATCCTTTCAGCTCAGGAGCTCAAGACCAGCCTGGGCAGTATAGTGAGTTCTCACCTCTACAAAATAAAAAATAAATTTTAAAAAAATTAGCTTGCACGCACCTGTAATCCCAGCTCCTAAGGAAGCTGAGGCGGAAGGATCACCTGAGCCCAAGCATTCAAGGCAGTGCTGAGCTGTGATCATGCCACCGCACTCCAACCTGGGCAGCAGATTGAGACTCCAACTTTATAACAAGAAAAAACTGTTTAGAAACCTATGTTAATAATCTGTTGAAAATTTATTATTTTGCTTTATTTCAGGGGCTTTACTTAACCTTGTTCCATTGAGGGACTCTGGTTAAGCTTATGAACACTGATTATGAGAAATTAACTAATACTTTTAGTGATATTATTTCTGGAACACGAAGAGAAAGTAGACTTGAATAAATTTTAGAGGGATTCAGTTGAAAGTATTGATGCAAGTCATGATGTTTTTTGTTTGTTCTTAAGTCTTGCTGTCCTGTCTCACCAAACTGTTAAATTTCAAGCCCATCTGTGATTTGTCCCTGGGACAGCCTTTCCACATTCATGAATTGCATCCTTCATTGTGTAACAGTGCCATCTCCCATCTCTAGTGCCTGGTCAGTTTGGGGTGTCCATCACTAAACTGGCCAGACTTCAAAGGAAGTATTTCCCTTATCAACCTAATAAAAAGTTGCTGACAGCTTTATGTGAATTAGCCAACAGGCCTTGATGTTCTAAAAAGAAGATAGCAAAGCTTCTAGGTCCGTGGAGGGTTGAGAGGTGTTTTTCTTGTCTTATTCACTCGGAGTTAGTACATTCAGTTCTCACTGGTCAGATAAGGCCCTAGAGAGCCTTTTGCTTGGCTAGTGGGTATCTGAGGAAATGGCAGTACAAGAAGGGCTGGCATGCTGCTAACAGGGCAATGTAGCTCCCTCCTGCCATGTGCATGGTACACACACAGGAGCCACGCGGGTTTGCCGTCTCCTCACAAGCTTCATGGATAACAAGGAGAAACAGTAGATACAGAAGCCACTTACTGAGACTAAAAGGAATCTCACTCATGACTATTCTTACTCTGTATTCTGTTAAATAGAAAATGCCTTATGAGCCAAGATAACAACTTATTTCTCTGAAAAGAAGACACAACTAAGTTCTGAAAAGCAACCCAAGATTCACTTTTGCCTCTGCTTCTCTTCTGGTCTCACTCCTTGTGTGAGGTCACTGCCATGCAAACCCACCATCTCATGATCTTAATTTACCCTTTATGTTGGAATGCCGTGCTTCCTTCTGTATTAAGCCACCATATTCAAGACCATTGTTTCATCTATTAACTGGTTATATGTGCAAAATCACATCATGTGCCTTTAAGGTTCTAGATACGTGGTATATCTCTTTATAAGACAGTACCTCAATACTTTAATATTTGAAACATTGTTGTCAGAGAAAGCAAAACAAATGGCAAGTGGTGTCCTTTGCACTCACTCTGTGGATAGGACCCACCAGGCCACGTGAGTGTTTTGGAGGCTCCTGAAGGCACTTGATTCTGTAGTTAGTGCAGTAGTCTCGGGTCTCATCTGCCTAGTACTGGAGCCTTCTTCCTTCAGGTCTTCAGAGCTCTTACCCTCCCATTACTCTTTCCCAGTATGTGCCCTTAAGTGTATAAGATAAAACTGGCCTGCTGTCTGTTTAATATAGCTTGATATTAAATATAAGAAATCTGAAAATCGATATAATTTGTCTTGAGTTATTATAAAGGGTTTTCAGTGAGGTCACGAGTGTTGAACACTTATTTGTTCCACAAATATTAATGAAGGTCTATCATGGCAAAGACTCCACTGGGGGCCAGTAGAAGAGTGGCACATGAAAAATGGTCTCTGCCCTAAGCAGGTCACAGGGTGAGACCAGAATGCAGCCAGGCAATTGCAATGCAAGATGCAAAGTACTGTGGAAGGCTTGTATACAGCAAGCCAGGGGAGCCTGCAGTGGGGACCAGCATTGGCTCTCAGAGGAAGATATTTTAAAAACTGAAGGAGACAAGAAGGAGGTAGTCAAATGAAGGAACGATGTTGGAGCAGAAGTGCGTTCTAGTAAGGCGAAGATCACGTGCAACTCCCGGGATTACTCTAAGTATTGTTGAACTCAGCCCTTCACGTGGCAGAAGGAGCTAAGCCTGGCAGTAGGAGAAACAGCTGTCTTCCAGCCTGTGATGCTGAGAAACATAACATCCTTATCAAGGCAGAATGACTAGGCAGCCCTGTCTTAACCTCCTCTTGAAATGATAACACTCCTACATGCTGTCAGTTTATAGTGTGTCTTTAGATCACATGGTAATAGAAATACAACTTGATCCAGTCCCTTACTCCCAGATGCAAGTAGAGAGCCTTTTTCTAATTTGTATATCAGTGACTCTTAGCCAATTAGTCACATTCATTGAATAGACGTGATGTTTAGAACATTATATTCGATCAGATACAAAATTTTGGACAAAAGGAACTTAAAACTTAGAAAAACATGCTATTTGCACACTCATGTGTGTGCGCGCACACACAGCTTAGGAATCACCAAAGTAGCAGACACTCACAGATAGTTGGTAGAGTTCAAAGAGTCAGAAGGAATTTTCTAACTCTACCAGGGCCATGCTCTCCAGAAAACCAGGAAGAAGTTGGTGTGCAGTGCATTCATTTTCTCCCAGTAGGGATTGTCATCGAATGAACCGTCTTCTCTTTCCCAAACCCAGAGACTGAATTCTTGGGGGTATAATTTTAGAATTTAAAACCTTAGGCAGAAAGAAAAAAGATCCCTCAGTGATATGCCATGAAGGGAGAGTGTAAGTCATGTATTATGAAAGAGAATAAAGGTACCAAGTGCTGCACTTCAGTGTGGCTCTTGCCATGGATATTATTGGTTGTCATCTCCATACATTACAGTATTATGCTAGGGGCTAAAGCGACAAAGATGTTATTAAACAGTAGACCTCTAACCCATGTCAAAAATCTGACAAGTCAGTGTATATATATATCAACTTGTGTCATTCTCAACCCTGACTGACTTTTTTGATTAGCTGACCTAATTCAGACCAGCTGGGTTAGGAAGGCTACTACTCTATTAAAAATGGTAAGCAGCTTCATTGAGGAGACAAGATGCATAAACAGAAAGGCAAAAATACAATGTAGCCTCCAAGAAATTTTGAGTAAGTGGCTCATACAATAAGACCTAGTAAGTTCAGAGGCAGGAGAGGTCAGTCTGGGCTGCAGTCTGGAAGCGTTTTCACAGCTAATGCAGGATCAAAGGTGAACTTTAAAAGAAAGGTTTTATTAGCCAGGTGCTGTGTCTCATGCCTGTAATCCCAGCACTTTGGAGGCCGAGGTAGGAGATTATGTAAGCCCTGTAGTTCAAAACCAGCCTGGGTGACAAGAGACTTCATCTCTGTTTAAATAGATAAAAATAAATAAAGTTTTATTGATTACCTATTGTAACTTTAGTCACTCTTATGGTAAATACATATATCTAGTTATATATATATGAATATGAATTGATGGAGAATGTGGTAAAAAAAAAAGAGAAGCCCACACTTCACGCTCACTAGAATAAGAAGCAAAATAATAAAAATAACAATAAAATGTGATCTATTTCAATATTGAAACCCTTTCTTGGTCATTCGATAATGGGAGAACATACTCAATTAAGGCTTGGTCTTGTCTTAACACTGTCTTTTGCTTTTTACTGTGCCCTGTTTTTAAAGAAATGCTGCTTAGTTCTTTGGACCAGAACCCGTATTCTAGTTTATTTTCATTTCAATCAGCCACTATTAGAAAGAATATGGATGTAAATATATGAATGAACCGTCAGCATCTCCACTTTCTTTTGCTCATGAGAGACTAATAATATTTCTCCTCCAGTCATGCAAAAAGCTTGTAAGAGACGTCTGTCCTCACGTATGAGTTTTTTGTGTGAATTTTAAACTTTGTCTTCCTGAAACTATGATTTGTGTTTACATTACGAAACAAAACTAAATATTTTTTTTTTTTCCTCTGTACCCCCTGTACCTATAATCATGATGCTGTCTAAAAAGGACAGAAAAGGTTGTGGAACTACAAGCTGCCAACGTTCTGGGGAGAGCTTGAGAAAATTTTACTAGTAGGGAATTGTTCATTATTCAGCACATTGTGTCTGAGGTAGAAGAATCTCCAGTCTCCCTTAGCTTAAAAAATAATTGTTTTTTGACCAAAAATAGCTGAGCTCAAATCCCTTTCAGGTTGTTTGGGCTTGAGTTCTCAAAGGTAACTGTGAGCCCAGTGGTTGATGCAGTTCAGTCCTCACTCCCATGGCAGTAGTTGTTACACGCTCATCTGCCATCTGCCACTCTCCAGGGACCTTCAACTTTGTTCAGTTGTTACATTTGTTCAATTTAAATTTAGCACTTAATGCCCAAGTCATCATCCAGCAACCACAGATTTGAGGCTGGAACCGAGGCCCCTGACCTGTAGACATTCACATTCAATATAACTTCGTCAAAGGGGTATTATGCAACCCCATCTTATCAAAGGAGGGATTGATGTATCTGGACAACGCACCCTGGTTTGTCTCTCAGACTTGGCTGTTACCCCAAACTTTGCTGTCCGGGTGAAGAACTCCATGCTGGTTCCCAAGGGTCAAGCAGCACAAGTTTTGTGTCACTGTTGTTATGTGTCTTACTCCTCGTATTTACATGGTGTTTGTCTGTATCTGTCTACTTCTGTTCACTTTCTCATTTATAGAGAACACTGAAAACCACTCTGAAACACCGGCAGCTCCTGCTCTACTTCCTTCACCTCCTCCTAAGCCTAAACCCAAACTTAAACCCAAAAAATCACCTGTGCCTCCAAAAGGGGCCACTGCTGGGGCCAGCCACAAAGGTGACGAAGTGCCTCATGTTAAAAAAAATACTATCAAGGCTCCTGGTAAGCAGGCCCCCATCCCTCCACCTAAGCCAACAGGCCGAAACACGACCCGAGAGGCTGGTGAGTATGCCCCCAGTGCCCTGTGGGGTTGCATCTAGGGTGCTTGGCTCTGGGTTGGGGCTAATTGTTTCTTCTAGGCGTGGTTGTCTTTTGGTGTCATAGAACGTCATACTAGAGGATTCAGCTTGAATGCAAAGAACATCCTTTGTTGCTAGCTACCAAAGGAGGAATGTCAACTAGCTGACTGGCTCACCTCATTAGTTTTTGGGTGTCTATACCTCTTTTGTCTTGATATCCATTATCTGCCCATGACACCCAGTTAAAGGTCTCATAATGAAAGACAGTGAGCTGATGACAACATTATTTAGAGATTGACTGACTATTTGCCTATGTGAATTTATGGTAGCTTTCTGACTTGTGCTTTCTTTCAAAATATCGTAGGTTTACATATAAAATTGTGATACTTACATCTTTGCCATGTTTGCTGAAAGTTAATGTGTTAAATCTTCAGCATTCATGGTCATTTCCCTTCTGATAAATGTCAAAAGGTTCATATCATTTGTTTCACCTCCACCCAATCATTTTCTACTATCGTCAGAACTATTTCAGCCGAATTTAGTGTTACCCACTCAGTGCTACATCCCTTCCCTGTAGACTTCAGCATGTCATAAGGCAAACCATCCTGGTGTGGTGTGGTTACAAGTTGCTATCACAAATCACCAGTGGGTGTTTGAGTGACCCACGATAACTTCATGCCATGTGTATCCAGCTTTCCCTTCCAATCAGATATGCTTAGTCCTAAGTGAAACTGAAGTGGAATATAGATGCCTACTATGTGGTCTAACTTTTAAAAGTCTAAGTGCTCAGTGACTTTTCCCATGAACATGTGCATAAAAATTCCGTGCCATAACAAGTCTTATTTTCCTTGAAATCAGCAGTAAATTTCTAGCAACTATCAGGGTTTGCCTTGTTGTTGATCTCTTCCCCCTTATAATCTATACCCATAATGCTCACATTCAGAGAGTGGTTTTGTTGTCAGTATAACAGATCTGTGAATGCAAATAGATGTCTCTCTCCCTGTGTTCCTCTCTTCCTGCCTTTGACCTTTAGCGACTGGGTCGCTTCTAATAAGCTTTAAAATGAACTATCTCAGAATGATCTGTCAGCAGTGCCTCAGGGCCATTTCCTCAGAGACCAGCTGTCCTCACCCATCAGCCTCTGTTCTTGTTGGGATCTGTGCGTTCCCAGACTACCTAGCAAACCCTGGGAGCGGTGCTTGAAGTGAGGCAGGCACTGATCTACTTCTTAAAGAACAGCCCCAAACTACGACTCTGTCATTAAGAATTAAGATTCTGTCCTGCACATACTCCCCCACTTCCTCATTCCCCACACGGTAACATCTCCCTCTGAAATAGACTTGCTTGGGCTGTCTCTTTCTTTCGGAAGAAAACAGATGATTAATGCAGAGACAGGGGACAGCTATCATGAGAGATTTTTAGTTGCTTCTAGATATTGTACTTGAAGATTTATGTATACTCTCGTGATGTTCCTAAGAGAATAGTACAGTCATTTTATTCATTGTATTTGAAGGGGCCCAGCAGGCCCTTAGTGAAAATAAGAATTGGATTTTTCAGGGGCTGTCACCAAGAAACAGGGTTGCATTGAAATACACCAACAAGTCCATTGTGCAGGGATCCTTTTTTATCAAATATTGATAATACTCCTCCAGAATCCTACTGTATGTAACCATTTAGAACTTTCTGCATGGTTTTTATTTGAGTAATGTAAAACTTCTGGAAAAGTTAGTTCAAATGCAGCTCTTGATGTTCAGTCCAGTTTTAAGTTCTTAAAACAGCAGTCAGTTAAGATTCTTCCTCTGTTATTGTTAGTAGAGACCGCCATCGTACCAGATATCGGTTTAAAATATTTAACTGCTTTGCCAAGGAAGCGAGGTTACATGTCTCTTATTTTTTTCTTTCTCATTGTTACACACTATTAACAACAAAAGCACTTAACCGAGGAGAGGTGGCCTTTCCTTTTTTTTTTTTTTTTTTTTTTAATCATGGCCTTCATTCAAGGTCACTTAAGCAACATGGTTGATTTCAGCACAGGTCTGTCATTTTAGAAGATTCTTGAAAAAAATATAACATGGCTTGAATTTGCACTCTGGGCATTGACAAAATTATTTTTTGCCTTAAGCCAGGCTAAATTTAACTTTTCTGTTAGAGAAGAAATAATTTTTTTTAAAAAAATTGTTAGAATTGATATGTGGAAGGGATTCTCGCTTCACTTCCCTACGAAAGTAATTATTGTTCATCTCTTAACCCTCTCAGTTGACTTCAACAAATTATAGCCGGAGGTAAGTTGCAATAACATCTGTATGCAATATGGATTGGCTTCACAATACCAACAAGATAGTTTTGAATAGTTCTGTGAACAGAGTTTAACCCCTCATGAAAAAGAAGGAACATACAGCAATACAACAGAAGAAACAATCAGGAGAAATGTATAGACAATAAAAGTCATGAAACAAAGAGTATTTGCATAGGAGTTTAAATTCATTTCCTAAGATGACAAAGAAAAAAATTGTTAACATTTTTTTTTTCTGAAACTAGTTTGGTTAAAGACAGCCCTTCCAGAAGTAGGCAAATATATTCCATGGTAATCCTTTTGTTTCTTCTTCTTTTTTTTTTTTTTTTTTTTTTTTTGAGTCAGAGTCTGATTTCATTGCCCAGGCTGGAGTACAGTGGCATACTCACGGTCACCCCAGTGTCAACCCGCTCAGCCTTCCAAGTAGCTGGAACAATCGGTGTGTGCTAATTTTTTGACATATTTGTAGAGATGAGATCTCACCAAGTTGCCTTGACTGGTCTCGAACCCACGGGCTCAGGCAATCCTTTCGCCTTGGCCTCCTGAAGTGCTGGGGCTACAGGCTTGAGCCCCAGCACTGGCGATCCTTTTATTTCTTAGAAAATAAGCATTAAGGAAGATTACATTTGTGAAGGTGGGATCGGAAGACCTGAGAATGATATTCTTTCCCTTCACATGATTTAAGTGCTACCCATGTAAATATTTTTTGTAAAAAAAAATAAGGTTTTTCTGCCTTTTGATGTGTTGAAGGGAGCGTGTCCTTCCTGTGTGGCCGTGTGTTTTCCCTCCACACCATCTCTGCTACAGATGGAAGTGCAGGCCAGTATGGCGAGCTTCCCTCTCTACAACTTTGGGAACAGCTGGGTTGGACTCTATGCTCTGAGCAGTAGAATGAGTGATTTTGCTTTTGACCCAGAAAGGAACTGAGTATATACCCCAGCCTCTTTTGAATGTGGTCCACCACTCCATTCCCAGAAAGACATCCTAGAACAGGTATAATGTGTAATGAACCAAGCTGTGTACTACACCCAGTTAGCTGCTGGTGTCTGTCCTCTCACACCAGGACTTTCCTTCTTCAGAGCATACAAGGATTCTTCAGCTTACCTATAGGACAAGGAACTGAGGATTTTTCCCGTTGGCTGGCCCACGGGACTAGGAAAGGCAGAAGGGGGGGGGGGGGGCTCTTGTCCCTTAGAGTTCTGCCATAAGCATGACTTTCTCACTCCTATATTGAAGGAAGGGAGGGAGCAGAAAATAATCATTATGATTGTTAGCCCATTTTCTTTCGTTCATTTATTCAACACATTTTAAAAGTTACATTTTAAATATCATCGACAATTACAACTTGTTTATTTTTAAAAAGCATTGTATTCTTTGATTTTTTAATGCAAAATCTCTCTATTGTAGCTGGTTCCTCTCATTCAAAAAAACCAACTGGCTCCAAAGCATCAGCCTCCCCGTCTACTTCATCCACCTCATCTCGTCCCAAAGCTTCAAAGGAGACAGTTTCTAGCAAAATGGGGACAGCGGGGACCACAAAGGGCAAGAAAAAAGCTGGCAAGCAGCCAACAACTTCTCGCCTGTCCTCGGACACAACCACTTCTGGCACACCCGACCTTAAAGGAGAGCCTTCGGAGACCAGAGTGGAGAGTCTCAAACCTGAGCAGACTGTCCCTGGGGCTGAGGAGCAGAACACAGGCAAATCCAAGTGTGTAGTCCCTCCACCCCCTGTGGCTCCACCACCTTCTCCCCCCACCCCTCCTCGCCCTCTTGAGGATCAGTGCATTATCGCCTCAGACACTCCAGTTGTCCTGGTCAGCATTGGAGCTGACCCACCCGTCTCTGCCTTAGACCCAAGTCAGCTTCTTTGGACTGAAGAGCCTACGAACAGAACCACTGTCCCCTCAGGCAATGGCTTAAGTGTTAGCAGAGAAAACGCAAAATGGTGAGTTGGAGTGCAAACCCCGTATTTTATCCAAGAACTAAAGATTACTGGCATATTCTGTTGGAAATGAAGGAACCTAGTTTGCTTTTTTTTATTTTTTAATCTACTGACTGTTAGGTAAGGATACATGCAATCCAGGCATTGGTTTTTCAGAGCTCTGACCTGGAAAAGCCTAGGGGACTGGAAGAAATACTTTAGTGATGCCGATAGATACCACCTGAGACCTGTGGTTTTTCAAGGACATTTAAGACCTGCTTGAGCACTGCTTAGCAGTCCTCAGTCCCCTTCCCTTTCCTTACAGTGCTTATTTTAAATCTTTACTACTTGGGTCCAGACTGTTCACCCACTCCTGCCCACCCTTATGGTAGCAAGTTACTTTGTCTTCTCCTTCTCCAAGAATGTAAAGACCATTAAATTTCAACTCCTATTTCTCCAGCCATAGAGTGGCCCCCTTTCTTGTTCCTTTAATTCCCCACATAGCTCAAATATTACCTCCTCTGTGAAGCCTCCCAGTACTTTTTTTTTTTTTTGAGTTGGAGTCTCACTCTGTTGCCCAGACTGGAGTGCAGTGGCTGCTCCTGGCCACCGCAGCCTCGACCTGCTGGGTTCCCGCGATCCTTGCGCCTCAGCCTTCCAAGTAGCTGGAACTACAGGCGTGTGCTACCACACCCGGCTGATTTTTTTATTTATTGTAGAGATGAGGTCTCGCCAAGTTGCCCAGGCGGGTCTCGAACCCGCTAGCTCAGGCAATCCACTCACCTCAGCCTCCCAAGGCACGGGATTACAGACTGAGCCACCGAACCCAGCTTCCTCCCAGTACTTCTAAATAGATTTGGTATTGTGTCTGCTATACTTGGACAACTCTTTTTTTTTTCCTGCCTGTGGGACAGAACCAGCCAACGTGTCTTATTTTTTCCATGTCCCCAGCAACCAACTTAGAATCTGGTTTGCTGTGGGCACCCAAGAGATGCTCATTGAATTGTTGAATGAAAACGAAATGTGAGTTGTGATGGCTATAGGAAAAGTCAGTTTACTTCAACATAGTAGAAGCAGTGTTAAAGATAAGATGACCCTGATGCTAGATTTTATAAATAGAATATGATGGAAGATCAAAGATAGTTGTCAGATAGTCTTAGTTTCATTTGGGAAAGTAACTAAATAAAATGGGCCAAGGAACTTGATGTGACCTCATCATTATCTAGTTTGTAAGCTAGCTGCCCTATCAATACCCAGTTGCCCAAGCCAGAGAGACCTGAGGTTCATCCTAGGGTCCACATTCTCCTTCATTCTTTGCATCTTATTACTCACGGAGTGTTATAAATATTCTACTTGTAGGCAAATAAAACATGGTAGCCCTCCTGTCACACAGGTATGAAGGGAGGGCTGCCAGAGTATAGTAGACACAATTATGAATTCTGTCTACGGAAGTCTTGGAGTTCTTGAATCCAGTTTCTTTTCGCCTGTGTCTGAGAATAAAATCTGTATTCACTCTTCAGATCATTTAAAAAGTTCTCTTTCCCAAAAAAATCTGTCATGCTAGACTTAAAAAAAATTATTACACTGATTAGGCTGGTTTTTATCAAGAGACTAAAATATCTACTTTAATTATTTAATTGCTAATAATAATAACCTTCATTTATTGAATACTTATTTAATGTCAGTAACTAAGAACGGCACATGTGTTATCATTTAATTTACAGACATCTTCCCCAAAGTATACCTGTTTTATAGATAAGAGAATTGCCACTGAAAGAGGTAAAATGGTTTGCCAAGACTGCCTTGTTAGCAGTGGCAGCCAGAATGCAACTAAATTATATGCTCTGAATAATTTTATGTCTTCCAGAGCAATTGCTTCTACTTCCACTGCTTTTTCTTTTCTGTTCCATGTTTCTTTGTTTCTCTTTATATCATTTTTAGCACCATTATTTGAAGGAAAGTCAAGAAAAGATAAATGCCAAATTACAAATTAATTTATTTGTTTGACATTTTAATAAAAGATATGAAAAAGGAAGATATTGGAGTGAATGGTTATGGTGCTTGCA
This sequence comes from Carlito syrichta, assembly GCF_000164805.1. NCBI lineage: Eukaryota > Metazoa > Chordata > Mammalia > Primates > Tarsiidae > Carlito > Carlito syrichta. The sequence goes on along the minus strand of NW_007223664.1, from coordinate 463,502 downwards.
TTAGTCCATTTTGTGTTGCTATAACAGATTTTCTGAGACTGTGTAATCCATAACAAATTTATTGGTTTACAGTTCTGGGGGCTGGGAAGTCCAAGATCAAGGCATCGGCGTTTGACAAGAACATCCTTGCCTTCTCATCATGTAGCAGAAGGTCCAAGGGCAAAGAGCCTAAAAGAGTGAACCCACTTCTATGAACTCTTTATAAAACATATTAAACTCCTTCCATTAGACCCCATCTCTCAACACTGTCCCATTGGGGATTAAGTTTTCAACACATGAATTCTGGGGGATGCATTCAAGCCACAGTAGTGTCGTTAATACTTCCACCATACAGCACATGCCTTCTTTTAAGTACAGTATTTTCCAGCATTGCAGTCACTTCCTGCCTTTAGAACTGAGCATTTAATTTGTAGCATATATTTTTTGTTTGCCTTTTCAGTGCTGGGCAATGTACTAAGCACCAAAGATAGAAGAGTGAGCAAGACAGGCTAGTTAAGAGTAGTTTTTACCAAAATGTTGTCTGACATGCCCATACATGTTAATAACATAACACCTGGATTTTGAGAAATAAGTTGAATATATGAGTTTATTGTTCCATATATGAAAGAACAAGGTGCATCATACGAAATGCTTAAATAGATAATCTTAAGCATTCAGATAACTAACATTTAAAGGTAATTTGACTTTGTCTAGTTCATTTCCACAAACATTTAGGGAGCACATTTTATTGTGCTAAGCTCCACACTGTATGCTGGAGGTTTAATATCAGTCTTTAACCTGAGTATGTAAAGAATTGTCAGACAAAATAGGTAAGTATCTGTTCTCCATTTCTCCTGGAACTGTAATCAGAAGGAATGAACTTAGAACATCATTGGACACTGAGGATACTTATAAAAGATTTTCCTGTCAATCAGGGTAGTTAGAATGCTCTCCTAGAAGAGGTCACAGAGATTCTCTTCTCTGTATATTCTTCAGAACTTAAAATTTCAATTAAAGATCATCCTTCAGGGATAGTTTCTGTTTGCTCTTGAGTTAATGAACCTAGAGTAAGTTGTCTGTCAGATTTCCTTCCAAATTATTTGTTTTTCAGGTAGATATTTTAATTAGAATTTCTGGCTCTTAGTCACTTGCTTTACTTAGAACTCTCACAGAGTTATGTTTAGTCAACTAATGTGTGAAAATCTTGTCATTTTATGAAGAGACTTCTGTTTGGAATACAAATACCAAAACTTTAAAGAAGGCAAGTGGCTATGTATAAAAATACCTACCTCTATTTCCATATTGCAGAGTTCTAACGATCTGGGAGGCTTCCATTCATTGGCAGCTTCATCAATAATATGTACGTCTGGTATAATGTAGGGCAGAAACTAATAAGCCCAGTTGGAGACCATATCCAAAGGTGTCTCTGTTCAGTTTATTTCCACAAATATTAACAGAATGCACTATATTGTCCAATATGCTCAAAAATCCTAGGGAAGCAGCTGAGAGCTAAGTCATGAATTGGTTGATTATAAATTTGGAGTGTATGTAATATTAAATATAACTTATATGAATGTACCTCCTCATATTAAGTATAAAATATAATCTAATATGCCATTTAATAGGTAGAGTAAGAGTCTTCGCTCTGTGTCCCGGATTGGAATGCTGCCTTAGTTGTACAACTCACTCATGGCCTTCTTTGGTTCCATGAACCACAAACTATCTACCCTCCTTGTGCTATAGAGCTTGTAAGTTGTAAATGTACATTGACCTCTTCGAAAACTGCAAAGCATTATAAAATACAAATGATGAGGTTTAAATTATAATCAATATTAAAATAAAGGCCAGGCATGGTGGCTTACACCTATAATCCCAGGGCTTTGGGAGGCTGAGGCAGGAGGATTGCTTGAGCTCAGGGATTCAAGATCAGTCTGGGTAACATAGCGAGACCTCATCTCTACAAAAAATAAAAATAAAAAAATAAGCCAAGTATGCTGTTGCCCGCCTGTGGTCCCAGCTACTCAGGAGGCTGAGGCAGAAGGATTACCTGAGCCCAGGAGGTAGAGGCTGCAATGAGCCACGAGCATGCCACTGCACTCCAGCCTGGACAACAGTGAGACCCTGACTCAACTAAAAAAAATAATAAATTAGTGAACAATGACACAAACAAATAAAGGACTCATTTCTCAATTAGCTTTTGTTCTGTTACCCAGAATGTATTATTAATTGGCATATCTTTTAAACAAGCTGCAGTATCCATAATGACAGACTATTCAAACAAGAGTGGCTTTCAGTGGCAGCTGACTAAAAATCCAAACTGTGAGAAAGTTTTTTTTATTAAAATAGATCTTCTCTTATTTAAGATAAGCTTTCGGTGCTTTCTCAAAAAATTAAACACAGAATGACTGTATGATTCAGCACTTCCATTTCTGTGTATATAGCCAAAATAATTAAAAGCAGAGATTGAAGTTTGCACATCAGTGCTCATGGCAGCATTATTCACAATAACCAAAAGGTAGAAATAACCCAGGTGTCCATTGACTGATGAATGGATGGACAAAATGTGACATACACATACAGCAGAATATCATTCAGCATTAAAAAAGGAAGCTAGTTCTCACACATGCTATCCAACATGGGTGAACCTTGAAGACATTATGGTAAGTGAAGTAAGTCAAGTACAAAAGGACAAACATTGTATAATTTCACTTATATGAGGTATTTAGAATAGTCAAATTCATAGAGACAGAAAGTAGAATGGTGGTTGTCAAGGACTGTGGGAAGGGGTTATGGAGAGTTATTTAATGGGTACAGAGTTTCAGTTTGGGAAGATGAAAAGTTCTGGAGATGGATAGTGGTGACGGTTACACAATAATGTGAATGTACCTAATGCCACTGAGCTGTACACTTGAAAATGGTTAAAAAGGCAAATTTCGTGGTATATATATTTTTATACAATAAAAAAGGAGATGTCATGTTTCTCTTTGAAAACAAGAATTTAGTTTGTTGCATTTTTCTAATAAGCAAAAAGTAGACAATTTTATGAGTGCTTAGGCTTATAACTACAAAGTAGAATTTTAAATAGTTCATATTCTGTTAAAATTTGCCTGTGCTCATTATTCAAAGAACTTTTTATCTTCTGCATCTTAAAATGAAGATTAAATTGTTTTTGGTATGATATATATATTTTTTGAGTTGGGATCTCACTCTGTTGCCCAGATTAGAGTACAAAGGCACAATCATGGCTCACCGCAGCCTCAACTATCTGGACTCAAGTGATCCTTCTGCTCCAGCCTCCCAAGTAGCTGGAACTACTACGGGCATGCGCCACCATGCCCAACTAATTTTTTAAATGTTTTTGCAGAGACAGGGTCTCACTATGTTGCCCACACTGGTCTCAAACTCCTGGGATCAAGCAGTCGTCCCATCTCAACTTCCCAAATTGCTGGGGTTACAGGCTTGAGCCACTGTGCTCAATTGGTATGATAAGTTTTTGGTGTAAACTAGTGAATATTTTTTATTCTAGTTTTTGAAAATTGGCAAACTTTGTATATTTATAGTAACTCTTTAACTAGAGACTTACTAGTTACTAAACTAAATAATGGAAAATTATTGCATTCTTGCAAATTATCTTTCTTATAAATAGTTCATTTAACGTTCACACTTTCTGTTTCATATTGTTACTATAGTCCTACAAGACACAGCTTTACAAATGAAGAAATGAGGCCGGGCTCTGTGGCTCAGCCTGTAATCCCAGCACTTTGGGAGGCCAAGGAGAGTGAATTGCCCTAGTCCGCAAGTTTGAGACTAGCCCGGGCAACTTGGCGAGACCTTGTTTCTATAATAAGTCAAAAATTAGCCGGGCGTGGTAGCGCACACCTGTAGTTCCGGCTACTTGGAAGGCTGAGGCAGAAGGATTGTCGGAGCCCAGCAGGTCAATGCTGAGTCGTGAGTGTGCCACTGCACTCCAGCCTGGGCGACAGAGAGGACTCCAATTCAAAAAACAAACAAACAAACAAAAAAAAACAAAATGAAGAAATGAAAGCACAGAGAGAATAAATGAATTTTAACTGTTTATATACTGAGATGAAAATAGGATTAATTCATGTATTAGTGAGAGAAGATATACTTCTCTGCCACTGTTTTCTGGGTGCTGGGATGCAAAACAATGAGTCTCACTTGTCAAGGAGCTTGTAGGGTTGAGAAGGCAGATAAGTAATGAGAAGACAGACAAGGTCAAAGTGTAGTAGTGTACTAAGCATTCCAATGGTGTTGTCTTCAAGTCGCCTTGGGACCAGATAAGTGGGCCAAGGAAGGCCCACAAAAGATTTCTAAAGGAACTGAGGCTTTAGCTGAGACTTGAAGGATAAGCAGGAGTTAATACAGCTCAAAGAAAAAGGGCAAGCCGGGCTCGGTGGCTCAGCCTGTAATCCCGCGCCTTTGGGAGGCTGAGGTGAGTGGATTGCCTGAGCCTGCGGGTTCGAGAGCCGCCTAGGCAGCGAGACCTCATCTCTACAATAAATAAAAAAAATCAGCCGGGTGTGGTAGCGCATGCCTGTAATTCCGGCTACTCGGAAGGCTGAGTCGGAAGGATCGCCGGAGCCCAGCAGGTCGAGGCTGCGGTGGCCGGGAACGGACGACAGAGTGAGACTCCAACTCAAAAAAAAAAAAAAAGAAAGAAAGAAAAAAGAAAAAGGGCAAAGTCAAATTCCAGGAGCTTCTAGTTCACTCCTCTTTCCACTGAACATTCATTGCTATGGAAAAATTAGTTTTCACTTTTTTTTTAAAAAGTGTTTTGTAGAGACAAGATCTCACTATGTTGCCCAGACTGGTCTCAAACTCCTGGGCTCAAGCAATCCTCCTGCCTCAGTCTCCCAAAATGCTGAGATTACAGACGTGAGCCACTGCACCAGGCCCTGGAAACATTAATTTTCAAAGTGTAATGTTACCATATTCGTTTACTAAATGTCTTAGACAGCATGTGGTCAAGCCTTTTCATTTGGCAGCTGAAGAATGTAAAACCTTGAGAATTAAGTAACACAGTTCCATTTCAGTGACTTTAGCCCGATCTGTGTCTGGTGTCTCCTTTCCTGAGCCTGAAGGAAGCCCGTGAAACTAGAGCTCCTCTTCATGGTGCTGGTGTCCCCAAGAGTTACTCTGAGCTTCTCACCACCCCTGTGCTTCTGTGCCTTTAACAGTTTCACAACCAAAGACGAGCTGGGGAAGGCAGCACCTGGGCTACTGACTCCTGGACTGATGGGAGAATCTTCAGAATCCTTCAGTGCCTCAGAAGATGAAGGCCCCAGGGAATACCAGGCCAATGACTCTGACTCAGATGGGCCTATCTTGTACACCGACGATGATGAGGATGAGGATGAAGATGAGGATGGCAGTGGAGAAAGTAAGACTATTCCCAAGAGGTAGGGAGGAGAGTGGGTGACAGACAAAGCAGCTGAGTTTTGTGTAAGAACCAGACGTCTCTGGGCTCTGTGGCTCAGCC